>NC_142928.1:115876758-115904258 GCF_046866305.1 Octopus bimaculoides | reverse complement strand
ATAGTTAGTGGGCTGTTATGTAGATAGATGTGTGAGTGTGGGTGTGTGTATATGTGTATATATATATGCACAGGTATGTAGGCATATGGATATGAATGTAAACAGATAGACATACAGACAGGTATGTACATAGGTTTTTTTATCACAGAGTCTCCAGATCCACACTCACCCACAGTCAGAAAATACAGCAAATCTGGACTGATTGGAGAATATGACAGTGTCTCAAAGTGCTAGTGGCCTCTCCACCATCTCACTGGCCCAATCTTTTCTCCACTTGATATTCGCTGGTCAAAGAAGTGGCTTTCTTTTGCTGCTCTGCCATAGTAACCAAGTTTGTGGAGATACCTGACAGCTGTTCTGAGACTGATACCAACTTGTTCTGCTATGTCAGAGGACTTGCAATGAGGATTATCCTCCACACTTCTCTTAATAAAGAGAAGGGTCCTGTCAGAGGGCCCTGGTTGATCTGGACAAGGTGATGTGAACTCCTTCCCCTCTCTGGTGAAATGCACAATCACTCTATTAATTGTAGAAAGCAGGATCCCAAGATTTTTTGGTGTGTTTGAGCTTAGTGACTCAGAGAAGAAAGATGAGTGGAGATGCCATTATGAATGGTTATTAAATGTGGAGAATGATTGGGAGAAGGAGAGTCTTTCAAATATCAAACCAATTAAGGGACCAGCCATTAGAGTTGATAGCAGTATAACAAATAAGACAATTAAGGATATGAAGACTGGGAAAGCCCCTGGACTATCAGGTATCACTGCTGAGATGATTAGGATACAGCCTACTCACTTGCATCGTTACTCAGGTTATTCTGGAAGGTGTCATCCCCAAAGATTGGTGTAGTAGTATTATAGTTAGCTGCTACAAGGGCAAAGGTGATGCCTTAGATAGAAACAGCTACAGAGGTGTCAAACTGCTGGACCAGGTCATGAAAATTACAGATAGAGTTATATCTCAACTCATTAGGAATAGAATTAAACTAGATGAGATGCAGTTTGGTTTTGTTCTTGGAAGAAGTATCACAGATGTCATTTTCCTAGTGAGGCAGTTGCAAGAAAAGTATTAGACCAAAAGTAAACCATTGTATTTAGCCTTCGTCGACTGGGAGAAAGCTTTCAACAAGGTTTCCTGCTTTCTTATCTGGTGCTCTGTAAGGAAGCTAAGAGTAAAGAAGTAGCTTGATAAGAGCTGTATAAGTGATGTACAGCAATGCTGTTAGCAAGGGGAGAGTTGGCCTTGAATACAGTGATGAATTTAGCATACAAGTTGGAATTCACCAGGGATCAATTCTTAGTCCACACTTATCCATCATAGTTCTCTAGGCTGTAATAGAGGAATTCAAAACTGGGTGCCCATGGGAACTGCTATATGCTGATGACTTTGCTCTTATTGCAGAATCTGAAACAGAATTGGAGAAGTTCCAGGTTTGAAAGCAAAACCTAGAATCAAAGGGCTTTAAAGTTAACTTAGCAAGAACTAAAGTTGTTTCTAGCAAGAAAGCAAATAAGATTCTCTTTCTGTCAAGAAAATGGCCCTGCTCAATGTGTAGGAAAGGAGTGGGAAGTAATTCCATTTGCTGCACCTAGTGCAAGCTATGGATGTACAAGAGATGTAGTGAAATTGCAGGTAGGTGAATAGATAAGGTCACTTTTGTGTGCAGCAGATGTGCAGGAACAATAAGTACTAAGAGCACAAGGGGCTCTCTTGAGATAGTAGATAGTTTCTGCTATTTAGGTGACCAAATTAGTAATGGTGGTGGATGCTCTGAAAGTATTGTTTCTTAAATAAGAATAGGGTGGAGGAAATTTGGGGAGCTACTACCTTTATTGGCAACAAAAGGACTTTCTCTCAGAATGAAAAGTAGATTGTATGATGCTTGTGTGAGAACAGCTATACTACATTGTAGTTAGACATGGGCTCTGAATGCAGAGGACATGCATAGACTGGAGAAGAATGAAGATAGCATGTTCTGTTGGATTTGCAACCGCAGTGTGCATGACCAACAAAGCACAACTGTGTTGAGAGAAAAGTTAAGCTTAAGAGGGTTAAATGTGGCATACAGGAGAGGAGAATGCATTTGTTTGGACATGTGATGCATATGAGTAAAGACAGCTGTATATGGAAGCGCCTGTCACTGAAAGTGGTTGTACCTGTGGAAGAGGAAGACATAGGAAGACATGGCTGAAGTTGTGAGGACCAATCTTAGGATGTTAAAGCTCATTGAGAAGATGACAGTGGACCAAGATGTTTGGTGATATGAGGCTCTAGAGAAGACCCGCCCACATCAGCGAAGCTGAGTGCTAGAAGCATTGTATCTCACGCACATGTAACAACAAGTTTTTCACACATCCTACCCCAAGAAGCAGAACTACATCTTCTCTTCTAAACTGCATTTTTCTCTTCCTCACATTTCCTCTTCATAAACTATGATTGTCTTCCAGTCCCCTTCCCTGCCCTCACTGCCTGGCTCTCTGTATTGCTGCTTTCCCCCACCCTATTTTTATACCCAAGTTTTCACCAGTCACTGCAATCCCCACTCCCTACTTGCGCCTTCTTGGCAATACCTGACCGCATATATTATGACATCCATATCTCTCTCTTCCTTACTCTACCATCACATCTATACTCTGATTCTTGTTACTTGTGAGTATGTCCTGGCACTTCACCATCTCTCTCCAGCTCTCTCTTGCACTTTTGCTATTTCCCACACTCTCTCTTTCCCTTGCTGTTCTCTCTGGCTGGGTAACCCTGTATCACCTCTACAGCAGCACACCTTTTTCTGCCATCATTCTTGATCACTCTTTCTCTCTCTCCTCTTGCTTTTCCTTCTGACTAGGTAACCACATATCTCCTTTACATCAGCACACCTGTTTCTGTCCTCTTTCTTTCTTCCTCTCCCTCTCTCTTTTGCTGGGTAACTATGTACCTCTTCTATAGCAAGACACCTGTTTTTGCCTCTCTATTTCTCTGTCACTCTCTAACCTTTCATCATCTAACACCAGATCACCTCCTCTAGTGCCCCCACCGTTATAAGAAGACAGTTGTTTCTGCCTCCTTCTCTCTCAGTCATGATCTAACCTTTCATCCTCTGACACAAATTCCCTCCTCAAATGCCCCTGCCCCTCTCAAAATTCCTTGTCTTGCAAGTTACTTGGTGACCCTGCTGGTGCTACTGCCACATAAAAAGCATCCAATCCATGGTGTAAAGTGGTTGGCATTTGGAAGGCCATCCACCAGTAAAAATCATGCCAAAACTAACCTTGCCTGTGCTAGTGGTACATAAAAAGAACTGAGTTCACTCTACAGAGTGGTTTGTGTTAGGAAGAGCATCCAGCCATAAAAACCCTGCAAAAACAGACACAGTAGCCTGGGGTAGTCTTCTACCTGGCCGGTTCTTGTCAACTGTCTTACCTATGCATGCATGAAAGACGGATGTTAAATGACGATGATGATGTGTATATATATATATATATATATATATATATATATGGTGGTTGTGTACTCCTTATGCATAGTCTGACCACTTCTTGTACTTAGACCTTAGATCTATCATGGCGTCTGATGTGTCTTTTTAAACCAGACAATGTTTTGAAAAGACACCCACATAAATTGCATATTTGCTTTGGGCCACCAAGAGCTGCAGTTAAGTTTTGATCTTTGTGGATCTTAAAATCTTTTGAGGCCTCCATAGATTTGCAGACCTTATGACATATATGGCATTGACAGGTGTGCACAGATAGAAAGAAGAGTAGTTGGTGGAAGTTCATTTTTGGGGGGTCTGCAAATGAGATTTGAGCCTAGCAAAAGAAAGACATGGCCTGTCACAAATTGTACACACAAAAAAGGTTGTTGGGATTCATTTCCTCATTGTTCGTAGCATTTTTCTTTAAATTTCTTTTAAGTTTCACATGGGTCATCCTGGTTTCTTCAAAAGCTTTCGCTTCACTCCACACTTTTGTTTGCCATTCAGCTCAATCCAAAGCAAGGGTTTCTAATGGACTTTGGATCCATTCCAAGTGATTTCATGTTAGTCCTTATACAGTTCTTAAACCTTTTTTTTAGGTTTACAATGACCACATTTCCCTTGTTCAAGTTCGCCATGAAACAACTGTTTGGCTGTGCAGTCATCTGCCATTCAAACAATGTGGGCCAGACCATCTCATTTGATTTTTCGAGATCATTGACTTAATTGATTTTGTATTATCATGCAGACTTGCAGCTAGCTCAGTGACAAAGTGTTCTGTCTTCAGTGTCAAGATGTTTTTGTAGCTGAATTTACTTTATTCTACATAATACCATAAATAGTGCTACTCACTCATATAAGGAGTAAGATTTTTAGAGACAAAAAAAGAAATTTGTGACATGTCTTTCCTATAGTTGATAGTATGGTAAATTAAATGAATGAGGAATTTGATACACAATAGACTGTCTTGCATTAGTCATCACATTCAACCTGTAACAGGAACCTATATCCATGACTTAATTGTGTTGTAGACTTGACACCTGGTTTAATTTTAATACTACCATCTGGCCTTTGGATGCCTTTAGTAGAGTTTACTCTGATGCAAAGATTTGAACCAAGTCTCCTATCTGAGGATCCCTTCTTCTCACTAGCCTCAGATTTATTAGAAAAATATCCAATAGCAATATTAACAAAGGTGACTGCAGTCTTGGAATGATTTCCATTTGCCTTCTTTATGCTCAGCGCCATGAATTAACAACTGTGTATTCTATTCTTACTCCTTACATGAGTGAGTAGCACTATTAATGGTATCACGTAGAATAAGGTAAATTCAGCTACAAAAACAACTCGACGCTGATGCCAGAATACTTTGCCACTTAGTTAGCTGCAAGTCTGCATGATGATACAAAATCAAATATACCAGCTATCATAGTTTTTGTTTGTATAAGTTGTATTATAAGCTCAATTGCTGCAGAGTACAAGGTAACTTGCTTTTTATTTCAGATATAGCAAATTCATTTAATTTACCATGCTAACAACTATAGGAAAGACATGAATGTCACAAATTTCTATTCCTCTGTCTCTGAAAAATCTTTGGTTTTATACTTACATAGTGAACCTTACAGAATCCTACTCCTGTGTACTCTCTGAAAGAAAGTTTCAGCAAACTGGGTCTGGAATTGAATACTCTTTAAATAAAAAGAAGATTCTTACACTCTCTAGCAACTTTATTAGTTGATAATTGCATTTAGTCCTCAGAAATGTAATTATGTGTTTTCTAAAATTAAAGCTTCTTTTCACATTTATGTTTGTTTCAGATAACAATCACTCATATGAATGTGACATTATTTAAAGTTTGTTAGTTTTTTTTATTTTGCATTGTAAGATGTTAACAGGTAATTAACATAATTTGTTTCTGCTATTTAAATATGATAATTAGCCTGTTACTTTTTAACAGTGGGACAGGTTAACTTATGCAGATGAAACCAAATTATAAAGGTACAAGATTTCTTGTATTACACCAATTTTCTGTGATCTTTTACTATTCCAAACCTTAAACTCTTTTTCTGTGACTTGCATCACAATCTTTTCTTCTTTGTGTCTCTCCATTCTTATCTTTGCCAAAACATATTCTATCTATAACCATTTCCCTAATCACTGATTTCACCACAACCTTATCCCTCATGGTTCTCTCTCTGTTTTAACTCCACAGACTTCCTTACCTCCTCCTAAATTCTTCTCATCAATTCTACTCATCTACTCACATGTCACTATCTGTACTATTTGTTCTCAGCTCCCAGCCATCAAACATTTCCTTCTCCATTTCATCTGCACTCAACATATCACCCTTCCCATAGCCCTTTACATCAATCAGCTCAACCTACAATTGCTTTACTTCCACTCATGCAGCTAAACTCATAAGCTCTACCAATTCACTCGCCTAACATCTATTGTTCCTACCATCTCTACATCTATCATGCATTCGCACATGCTTATCACTCTAGCTCTTAACAAACCTCTATGGGGTTGGAGCTGAGCATTTAATCTTTGGTAAGAGCTGTTCCTTCATACCCCACATCTGTTTGTGTGCAAGTTCTAAACCCAGATTAACACCAAATGATTCTTGCGTTGCATGAAACTGACCTCCTAGTGATAATGGTTTCTTTTGGTCTCTGCTTTTCTTAAGTTTATTTTCAAACAGTTGCTTTCTTTGAGTGACTTTATTCGTTTATTTTCAATCTATGAATAAAAACTGTTGATTTCTAATGCATGCTAATTCTTTCTTTCAGTAAGATACAGTAATATCAGTTCATCCCATAAATTCTGTCTGATTTTACCTTTTTTTAAAATTGAATGATATTTAATAGTATTTTAGAATGTCTAATGGAATTAAAGATTATCTTTATGCATTTGTGCACATTTAAACTAATTAAATATTATTTTACAGAATAATAGAATTAAAATTTCTTTGATTAAAACCTTTTCTAACATGGAAGTATCCAAAGAGCATTTGAGGCACATATTGCTTTATGAGTACAAAAAAGGAAACTCTGCAGCCGAAGTGACTCGAAACATACACTCAGTTTATGGGAAAGAATGTTTGAATGAAAGAACTTGCAGAAGATGGTTTGCAAAATTAAGAAGTGGGGATTTCAGCCTTGAAGATGAAGATCGAACAGGAAGTCCAGTTGAGTTTGATGATAAGCTCCTTGCGGCATTACTTGAAAATCCTGCATTATCAGTCGCGAACTCATTTCACCCTTTTTGGATAGACTTGTGACTGGTGATGAAAAATGGATCTATCAAAATGTTAAATGTCAAAAACAGTGGCTTGGTAAAAGGGAAAAAGCTCAAGCACAACCAAGAAGGGAACTTCATGGAACAAAGGTTTTTCTCTCTATCTGGTGGGATTGCAAAGGAGTAATTCACCTAATGCAACAATCAATGCTCAAGTCTACTGTCAGCAATTAGAGCATTTGAACCAAGCTTTGGAGAAAAAAAGACCCGTTTTAGTGAATCGAAAAGGAGTGATGTTTTGTCAGGACAATGTGCGACCCCACACTGCAAAGATCACATCGAAGAGCTTGGTTGGGAAAAAATTCCTCATCCACCTTATTCTCCCAACCTTGCTCCTTCAGACTACCATTTGTTTCGTAGTTTACAGAATCATTTGGGAGACATAACTTTCACAAGCCTGGAGGAGGTCAAAACTGACATTTCAGAGTTCTTCGCTTTCAAACCAAAAGTTTTACATTGATGGGATTAAAAAGCTTGTAAATAGATGGAAGGATGTCATAGATAATCAGAGAAAGTACATTGGTGATTAAATTTCAATTAAATATAACATTTGATCACTTGTTTTCTTTATTCAAAATTCGGACAGAACTTATGGGATGACCTGATATTTTGAAGCAAGGTATTACTAAATAATTTTTTGTATGTGTATTCTTTTATGTGTTTCAGCCCTAAGGCTGTGGCCATATGTAAGAGATGGTTTCCTGCATTCATAGTTAAGAATAATTTCCTGCACTCATACTTAAGAATTAAAACTGTGACCTAGATTTTACAACATCCTTTCCTTTGTCTCAGTTGGAGATTTATGATGTCACTTGTCAACTTTATCTCAGTTCCTTAGTTTAAACAGAAGCCGACAGGTTATTTAGAGGTTAAGAGAGATAAAGGAAATGTATTCCTTTGTTCTTGAGTATACATTGAGTTTTCTCCAATCTGTATAGCAGTTAGTAGTTTCCATTGCTTCAGCACAGGGGTCAGTGCTTCCTTAGCTTGCATGGCTTCACTTTCTAGCAAACAGCTGGACCTGCTAGATGCACACATCTAAGAATGTGTGAACATCATTGTTGTCTTTCCCCCTGAACTACTAAATTGTTAATTGCTACTAAGCCTTGTATACTGACTCTGCATACCTATAAAAAGACTGTAAATATGCTGAGGTCGACTTTGCCTTTCATCCTTTCGGGGTCAATAAATTAAGCACCAGTTGCGTACTGGAGTCAATCTAATTGACTGGCCCCCTCCCCTCAGGTCTTGTGCCTAGAGTAGAAAAGAATATTCTTCTTTTCAATGTTCTTTGTTATGCTGTCTCCCAGACTTTCAGCAATTTAAACATAACATAAATTGTTACATTTGGAGAATCTGATGTGGTTCAAACCTTCGTTACTTTTACCATCTCATCACAATCATCTTGTTACATTATATATATATATATATATATGAAGTAGCGATTTTTTGCCAACCTAATATCTAGACATCATCTCCAGCTGGCTATATGTCTCCTGGGGCTAAACAACAGTAGCATTCATCCCCAAAATGGGACTGTCACATTAGGTTGGCAAAAAATCATTACTTTAAAGTGCTGCTACTGAATATCTCTTGTTGATAGATTTTGGAACAACAATGTTTCTATTTTATACATACATATATATATATATATATATATATATATATATATTTCGTTTTTGGATTTGGTTTGCAAGATTTTTTATGTGATCTCGTGTGTTGAAGAATATTCTGTTGTGTCTGGGGAGAGTCATTTTCTTATCATGCCTCAAAATTTAACACACTCACCGTTAAAATTTCCACTTATTATTTTTATTTTCCTAAAATTTTCGTTGCGTCTTGCAACCTTTTCAATAGTCTTGACTCTGTCCGTTATTCACTTTGCGTTCTGTTTTTGCTTATCTTTTTTTTTTTGCGCATGCGTGTGTCTCAGTGTGTGTGTATGTATGTATGCATGTATGTGAGCATGCGTGTGTATGTATGTCTGTGTGTGTGTGCATATGTATGTGTGTATGTATGTGTGTGTATGTATATATGCATGTATGTGTGTGTGTTTGCATGTATGTATGTATGTATTCTGCATTTGTGTTTTTTTTATGTATGTGTGTGCATGTGTGTATATGTATGTATGTACCTCTGTCTCACACACACACACACACAAGGAGAGAGAGGTACATACATACATATACACACACGCACACACATACATAAAAAAATCACACACAAATGCAGAATACATACATACATGCAAACACACACATACATGCATATATACATACACACACATACATACATATATACATAGCACACACACACACAGACATACATACACACACATGCACACATACATGCATACATACATACACACACACTGAGACACACGCATGCGCAAAAACAAAAAAAAAAGATAAGCAAAAACAGAACGCAAAGTGAATAACGGACAGAGTCAAGACTATTGAAAAGGTTGCAAGACTATGAAAATCTTAGGAAAATAAAAATAATAAGTGGGAATTTTAACGGTGAGTGTGTTAAATTTTGAGGCATGATAAGAAAATGACTCTCCCCAGACACAACACTAATATATATATATATATATATATATATATATATATATATATATATATATAGCCATGCTACATGGCAGTGAAACATAGGCTGTAACTGCTGAGGACATACGTAAGCTCGCAAGGAATGAAGCCAGTATGCTCCGTTGGATGTGTAATGTCAATGTGAATACCCGTCAGAGTGTAAGTATCTTGAGAGAAAAGCTGAACATTAGAAGTGTCAGTTGTGGCGTGCAAGAGAGACGATTGCGCTGGTATGGACATGTGGTGAGAATGGATGAGGATAGCTGCGTGAAAAAGTGCCACACCCTAACAGTTGAGGGAACCCGTGGAAGAGGTAGGCCCAGGAAGACCTGGGCTGAGGTGGTGAGGCAAGACCTTCGTACATTGGGCCTCACCGAGGCGATGACTACTGACCGAGACCTTTGGAAATGTGCTGTGCGTGAGAAGACCCGGCAAGCCAAGTAAGATCGTTGCCAGTGCCCCTGGACTGGTTCTTGTGCGGGTGGCACATGAGATGCACCATTTTGAGCGTGGCCGTTGCCAGTACCGCCTGACTGGCTCCCGTAGGATTTTCGAGCGAGATCGTTGCCAGTGCCCCTGGACTGGCTTGTGTGGGTGGCACATAAAAGACACCATTTCGAGCGTGGCCGTTTTCGTGCGGGTGACACGTAAAAGCACCCACTACACTCTCTGAGTGGTTGGCGTTAGGAAGGGCATCCAGCTGTAGAAACTCTGCCAAATCAGACTGGAGCCTGGTGTTGCCATCCGGTTTCACCAGTCCTCAGTCAAATCGTCCAACCCATGCTAGCATGGAAAGCGGACGTTAAACGATGATGATGATGATGATGATATATATATATATATATATATATATATATATATATATATATATATATATATGTATATATATATATGTATATATATATGTATATATATATGTATATATATATGTATAGGCGCAGGAGTGGCTGTGTGGTAAGTAGCTTGCTTACCAACCACATGGTTCCGAGTCCAGTCCCACTGCGTGGCATCTTGGGCAAGTGTCTTCTACTATAGCCTCGGGCCGACCGAAGCCTTGTGAGTGGATTTGGTAGACGGAAACTGAAAGAAGCCTGTCGTATATATGTATATATATATGTATGTGTGTGTATATGTTTGTGTGTCTGTGTTTGTCCCCCCAACATCGCTTGACAACCGATGGTGGTGTGTTTATGTCCCCGTAACTTAGCGGTTTGGCAAAAGAGACCAATAGAATAAGTACTAGGCTTACAAAGAATAAGTCCTGGGGTCGATTTATTCGACTAAAGGTGGTGCCCCAGCATGGCCGCAGTCAAATGACTGAAACAAGTAAAAGAGTAAAAGAGAGTATATATATATATATATATATATATATATATATATATATATATATATATATATATTGGAAGGTTTGGAGGTGATGTACAGAAATTATATAGAAAAAAATTAAGGTACTCAGAAATCTGAATGTTTGTACATTTACAGATTTTTATTAATGTCACATATTAAATAAAGCGCTTTTCACCTAGTCGTGTAGGATTTTCAAATTGTTTTGAGAAGACCTTGTGGAGGGTCTCTTTATATAGTTTTATTGAGTGTGTAGGGGTGGAGAGAGAGATATATAGGATAGTAAGAGAGGGTGAGGAAAAGTGAGAGAGAGAGTGTGTGTGTGAGTGTGTGTTTTTTGTATTGGTGTGTGTGTCTTTGTGTGTGCGTGTGTGTGTTGATGGGAAAGAGAAAAGAAGAAAATTGGGTTCATAGCTGGTTAGTTCTTTTCAAGGATAAGTTTATTTTTAGCCTTTTAAAGGAATGGCAAAAGCAGGTGCCATTGTTTTGATGAAGTTGTTTTTCAAAAAAAGAATCTTTGGTGTCATTGTCTAGTAGGAGAGTGTGGGTGCGTTTTTGTGTGTGTGTGTGTATGTGTGCGTGTGTGTGTGTGTGTGTGCGTGCGTGTGTGTGTGTGCCCGTGTATTTGAAAGGTGTGTCAGTGGGAAGAGGAGGGAAGAAGAAGATTCTGTTTACAGTTTACAGTTGATCAGTTCCTGCTGTGACAAGTTCATTCTTGGCCTTTAAAAAAAAAAAGTTGGCAAAACCAGATGGTATTCTTTGGTATGATTGTCCAGTGGTAGAGAGAGTGCATGTGTGTGTGTGTGTGTGTGTGTGTGTGTGTGTGTGTGCGTGCGTGCGTGTGTGTGTCTGAAAGGAGTGTAAAAGGGAAGGAAGGAATTGTGATTATATCTATACAGCTGGTTAGTTCAAAAAAAGTTAGGAGAGAAATATGAGAACCTAGGTAACTGGGTTCAATTCTTGTTGTTACAAAAATGTCCCACTATCTGGGTTTGTTGCCGTATTTTTAGGTTCTGTTGTTCCAAAGTTGAAGATCCTAGATGGGTTGTGATCTTCATGTTTCAGCCATTCAGTTTTGGTGAGAATTTTACTATGAAGTATTTCTCCATATTTTTCCTGAAGGAGGTATCGTTTCTTGAGCATTTATAGAAGGGAAAGATCTTAAATTTTCCTTCCCCACATGTTCCTAGGTGTTCACTCAGTGGAATTTTCCGTAGTTCCTCCTGTCGGACATGTTGTCGGTGAATTCTGGCTCGTTGACATAAGGAATTTCCTGTTTCACCTATATAATCCTCCTTGCATGTGGGGCAGGTTATGCAGTATATTACATTCTGCGTCTTGCAGTTCATGTCTGCATTTACTTTGAATGTGTGACCACTCTTAAATTTTATCTGTTTGTTCCCCTCTATATATTTGTAGATGGGGTTGCTGCAGGTTCCACATCTACCATCTCCACACTCTTTTACGTAGAATTCGGTTTTATTCTCTGCTGAGAATTTCGCTCTTGTTAGGTGTTTCTTTAAGTTTTTTTCTTGGCGTTTACTGTTTTTTATGCAATGTTTGTTTAGTAGGTTTTCCATTTTGGGGCTTTGTTGGATTATTGGTAGGTTTGAGTGTATAATGTAAAACATGTTGGTAATTGTAGGGTTGTGTGTGTTAATGAAAGGAATGATGTTTTCTTTGTTTTTCTTTTTTGGTGTTCTGAGTTGTGTGATGTCCAGTTTTGTTGCTCTTTCGATTCCGTTTTCTATTAAGGTGAGTGGGTATTTTTGTTCTAGTAGGAAGTTTTTAAGTTCCTCTAGTCTTATGTGGTGTGTCTGTGAGTCAGTCACTATGCTGCATATGCATCTTGCCATACTATATGGAATGTTTCTCTTTATGTGGGATGGGTGGCAGGAGTAGAAATTTAAATATTGGTGTGTGTTGGTTTTTTTGTAGTGGATGTCTGTTGTAACGATGGAGTTGTGTATCTTGATGTTGATGTCTAGGAAGGGGAGTTTGTTGTAGTTGGTATCTATTGTGAAGTGGATAGATGGGTGCAGTGTGTTGAGGATGTTGTGGAATGTTCGTAGATCTTCTTCTGATCTGTTCCAAAAGATGAAACAGTCATCGAGGTAGCATTTCCACTTTTTCTTGACGTCTTCTCTGAAATTGTTTTCTAAGGTGTTCCCTATTTCATCGTATAGCTTGTTCTCAAGGAAACCCATCACTAGGTTGGCATATGAAGGTGCGAATTTCGTACCCATCACCGTGCCCTTTATCTGTCGGTATGGTTTGTTGTTAAATGAGAATGTGTTCTCTTCAAGTATTAATTGGGTGGCTTTGGTGATAAAGTCTGTTTTGAAACGTTTATCTATGAGTTCCCTATATTTCTCTACCCAGTATTTTATCGCTTCCAGACCAAGGGTGTGTGATATGTTTGTGTATAAGTTCGTGACATCGAAGCTTGCAAGTATGGTGTTTTCTGGAACCGTATTTGGAATGTGTGTGAGGAAGTCTATGTCATCCCTTATGTAGCTTTTTTAAAGGCCAAGAATGAACTTGTCACAGCAGGAACTGACCAACTGTAAACTGTAAACAGAATCCTCCTCTTCCCACTGACATACCTTTCAAATACACAGGCACACACACACGCACGCACACAGACACACACGCACACATACACACACACACACGCACACATACACACACACACACACAAACGCACCCACACTCTCCTACTAGACAACGACACCAAAGATTCTTTTTTTGAAAAACAACTTCTTCAAAACAATCACACCTGCTTTTGCCATTCCTTTAAAAGGCTAAAAATAAACTTATCATTGAAAAGATCTAACCAGCTATGAACCCAATTTTCTTCTTTTCTCTTTCCCATCGACACACACAGACACACACACCAACACAAAAAAACACACACTCACACACACACACACACACACACTCTCTCTCTCACTTTTCTTCACCCTCTCTTACTATCCTATATATCTCTCTCTCCACCCCTACACACTCAATAAAACTATATAAAGAGACCCTCCGCAAGGTCTTCTCAAAACAATTTGAAAATCCTACACGACTAGGTGAAAAGCGCTTTATTTAATATGTGACATTAATAAAAATCTGTAAATGTACAAACATCCCGATTTCTGAGTACCTTAATTTTTTTCTATATATATATATATATATAAAAGCAACACGGATTTTAAAGGTTATTGCAGAATGCACGTTTCATGCTACTCCATTTATTTAAGTAATGCGAGCATTACATTAAATGCAAAATGCAGAGCAATCTTCAGCTGCACAAGGATATAGAAAATTTACTGAAAATTACAGCACAATGGACATATTACTATTGTGACAACATTTAAAATCTAAGTGGGAAAGAAGAATACATAAAAAAAAACATCTTGACATAGCCAAGGCTAGCAGGCTAGTAATTAATTCTAGGTAGAATTCTAACTGTCTCTGATTTTAGTTGTCTCTTATCTAGTGATTTAAAGTTTAAGGGGGCAATCAACCTTACACTTATAAGGAAAGGGAAGGTGTATAAGCATTATACACGGATATGGTTATAAAGATTTCTCTGGTCATAGTGGCAACACAATTTTAGGTTGGTTTTTTTTTACTGCTATCATAATGTAGGGGAAATTTAACATTAAGCATCTAGGTCAACAGGGCTTTTTCGTTAGTCTGAATAATGTATCAGTGTTGTTTTACATATACTAAGTATGGAAAACTTATAGATATCAATATTAACTTAATTAATATGTTAATAATAAAAATGTAATTAGTTCATACAAAAACCCTGAAGTAGTGTCAATTTTGAATTTAAAGGCTATAAATAAGGTGTGAAGTTTAAGAATTTTATATATATTGGACTAAAGAAACTATTTTGAATTATTTTAAAAATTATTTTAAAATTTAAAATTTAAGCTAATATATCTAATATTATTTGAAAGACACATAAGAGATAAAATTTATTTTTATAATGTAAAGAATTAATATATGATTTACATAATTTATAATAATGGGTTTATCAAGGTTTAAGGAACTAATAAAAAGAGTGGTCGGAATTAACATAGAATTCAATACTAATCCAAGACATCTAATAGAGAACATGATAATTATATACTAGTTTAATTATATTATCTTATATAGTCAAGAACTTGTTTTAAAACTAACATGGGCTAATTACAGAATATTAATGGAACAAAGATTTGATTTATTTAAGTCAAAATATAGAATAAACATGACACTACCAATACAAGCCCTGAAATAATGTAATAATAATAAGGATCCTTTTAGAGTCAAGCATTGAATAAAATAAAATATAAAATTTTTAAGGTTTGAGAACTAATTAAAAACAATAAGAACTTACAAAACCTCCTATTCTTATAAGCTACATAGGGTAAAAATAATTAAGATACATACTAAGAACTAACAGCAGTAGCAGAAGTAGTGTGAAAAAATATACCATCCATGGATAAAGTTGAAATCTTAGTTATCATAAGAAGATTGTATGTTAAGGTAAGAGATAAGAAATATATGTTGTTATAAAGGTTCAATTTCAAATTTAAATATGTGCAAATAAATAGCCCAAAATGAACATGGTAGAAGTTGAAATATCACATCTTTCTAATTTTAACTACTTTAAAAAAAATTTAAAAGTGCGAGTAGAGCAGTGTACACACGATACTCTAAGGTCTAATCTATTATTAATTAGGAAGGTGTAATCTATTATTAACTAGCAGAAATATCCAGCGTTGCCTGGATTAAAGAAAATAATGAAATTCGAAAATGCCTTTTAGATCTCTAACATGACACATGGATTATGCAGTTCTCAACAGTAATTAGCTGAGGTACAAACTATTAATGTCAATAACATATTTTGTCCAATGTTCTCACTGTTAAAATTGCTAAAAAAAAACAGGTAGTTCTTTGTCTTTGCAATCACCTTCAATTGTCAGTACTTATTTGAAACACATTGAACCTGAAAATGCATAAACTTGAGAAGAACCAGCCTGCAGGCACTCCTCTCCTGTTAAAAAGTACATCAACTCCATGCAAAATACATTTAAATGAGATTTATTATAACGGCATTCCCACATGCATTCTTTTCAAGTTATTTCCATGTTACACTCGCTTGCCCTAAGCCTTATTGCACGCAAATGGAGAAAACGTTCACTGCGTATATATTGATCGCTGTACGCCAGCGTCTAACAGCTTTGGCTTTTTAATGCACAAAAAATTGAAGTTATTTTTTTTCTGTGCCTCTGATTAAAATTTTCGAAAAACAAACCCAGCCACATTACTTGGAAAAAAATAATCTTTATTGTGCTGGTTTTTCGTAAAATTTCGCGCATGGGAAAGGCAACAAAATCGCCCCTCCCCACTTTGAATGGGATATTCCTATCTTAAAAAGTAATAATCGATTATCTCGGTAACCATGGGAGTTGGAGGGCAATAAAAATCTCCTGAACATGAGTGGACCATGCTGCCGCTCTGTGCTGAATTTCACGCGATTCCACTGCACCGTTCTCGAGTGAATCTGCCGACACTCAATCAATCAATCAAGCAATCAAGAACACTGCAATTTATAGTATAGATTAGGTTAGGATTATTTTTAAGTTTAAAAATTTCATGTTTCCATAGAACATAATTCACATCCATATCTACTATTTTTGTAAGGTTGGGCTTTTCTTATAATTTCCCATTTAAGGCTAAAACTAACACCATTATCCTTTAACTCCCAAATTTTATTTGCCTTATGTTTTAGTCGAAAAGAAGACCTGTGGTTATATATTCTCTGTTTCAGATTAATGCTAGATCCTTCGTAAATATAATTCTTTGTTATCATACTTATTATGCATTTGTAAACTACGTTACGGGTGCGACATCGGCCTAATAATGGATAATGGGACTTATTTCTGAAGTTGCACCTATTATTACTAATATCTCCATTATTGTTGTTACAATTATTTATCCCATCATCAGTTCTACTATTAGGTATATTTTGATCATTTCCATTACTATCTAACTCATTTTCTAATGTGCTATCAGTTAGAATTAATTATTCCCACAACATTAGGCATATTGATGTTGTCTGTTTCTATATATGAACTAGATCCATAATTCACATTATTTTCACTAGAGTTGAGCCCACCATCTACTTCAATTATACTCTCAACATCAATACTGCTACATTCTATTTGTTGGTTAAAATTATGGTTGGCAGGACTAAGCATATTATTATTATCCTCATAATTTCCATTGTCACTGTTATTTCCACTTCTATTTATATAATTATTAGCAATATTACTATTGGCATTTGTTAGATTATTATTTATATTCATATAACTATATCCACTATTCCTAACTTCATTGATTCTAGCTAACCTAATGTTCTTTCTGTTTAACCTAGCTATGATTGTACCTACATTAGGGAGGGTAGAGTAAGAAATTCGAACTGTATGACAAAAACAAATTCTACTATATCTGTGGGAAGAAGAGAAATTTTTTTGTAAAATATTCATTGGACATGAAACTCAGCTTGCAAAGACCTGTTGGGACAAGCGAAAGCGAAATCGTGATGGCACCAGTGCCCAGCGTTGCCTTCCTGGCACTTGTGTCAGTAGCATGTGTAAAGACATTCGAGCGAGAGCGTGGCCAGTGCCGCTGGACTGGCTCCTGTGCAGGTGGCACGTAAAATACACTGAACAGGAAGCTAGTGGTACCTTGCTGTCTGGCTGGTCTTTGAAGGGTCTTGTAGGTGAGGTATGTGTGTGTGTTTGTGTATATACCTAATGTATAAGTATGTAAATGTAGATGTCTGATGTCAATGCACGTGTATCTGCTTTGCATGTGTGTGTGTGTGTTGGGTGTGGGGTATGCTAGTTTGCAGGTTGGTGAGAGCTTATGGCATCAGCTCATAGGTATGTATGTACATGTTTGCTCAAGTATTTATATGTATGGGTATAGGTATGTATAAACTAAGTGTGAGTACTTACGTGCACAAATATGTGGGTGTATGTTTCAGCTGTGTGTGTGTGTGTGTATGAATACCTGTGCATTTGTGGCCTGTTGTATATGCATGTGCACATACATGTTTAAGATGCATGTATGGGTGTGTTCGTACAAATGATTGGCAAATGTGAGTATGTATGAACCTGTGCATGTTTGTGTGAAAGAACATGTATGTGCGCGTGTGTGTTTTCATCTGGTGTGTACATGTGTGTGTACATATATACATATATACATCATCTGGTGTGTACATGTGTATGTACATATATATGCATGCTTTTGGCATTTTGTGTATCAGCTTGACTAATTTATGCTAGTGTTGTTGCAATAACGTTGGTTGGGGAGGAATTTATCATTGGATAGAGGTTTGGTGGTGTTAGGTGGGGGCGGGGTTTAGTTGTGTTAGGTGGGGGCGGGGTTTAGTTGTGTTAGGGAGAAGAAAGAGAGGAAAAGCATACAGACAATGACATGTGTGCACATTCATGTATATGGTATTACAAGGGATGTATAAGGTTGGAAAGTCAGCCTGTGTTCTGCATAGGCATTGATAGTTAGGAACTCTGCCTTGGTTGTGGGGCAGTCAATGTTAAGGTGTTTTATCTAGTTTGTTGGTGGCCAGTGGTTTGAAGTTCACCAGGTGGGTGTATCTTTGTTGGCAGCAGTAAGATAGTTCATATTTCCTGTTGATAGATATTGCAGGTTGGTGGAGAATATGCAGTCTTTTGCAGAGACAGAGCTGGCAATTTTAGGGACTGAGTGATTAAGGTAGAGCCCTGTTGATGATGGTCCCTAGGGAAGTGTTTCTTAACCAATGACAGGCAGCTCCTAGCTAAGTTCTAGGTTAATGGAGTGTTGAACTAGATTATCTTTCTCTTTCTAGTTCTCTTCAGGTGCAGGGTGTATGTTGGGAGTCTTCCATATATGTTAACTTCTTGGAAAATCTACTTCTCACCAATGCATCTTTGTAGTGGTGGGGTGGGGGTGAAGGAAGTCTTGTTGAAGATCTCCCTATCGACTGAAAGCCTAGATGTTCTTCTGTTAATGCCTGAAATTAGATCCTTCCTAAAGTTGTCCTTGAAGTAATCATTCATATAGCTTCAGATTTCTAGGACAGAGTCCCTGTAAATAGCTGACCTGTGTGGGTGTGTGTGTTTCTTGAGGGTATCCAAGATAAATAATCTGATGAGGTCAGCAATCTCAACCACATTGTAGTTCCCCATAGAAATGTCAAACAGTGGATTACCTTCTTTCTTCAGCCAGTTACAGCATTTTTATTAAGAATTTTCCATATTTTGTATGAGTTTCTTGCAATTCATTTGAAACAATAATCTATTTCTAAACTTTCAGTCTCATCTTCAGTTTGTAATGTGCTGTTGGTATGTGTAACTGTGATTTCTGTAGGTTTTATAACCAGAACCTGTATAGACTTTATCAGAAATTTAATTGTAAGAAATTTGATTGCTAGTATTTAGTATGTAATGTATGTGTATCTTTTCTGAGTATATTTTAGTTTTGCGCTGCATTGTAACTCTTCCATCATTAATCATTTAATTTTATGTGAAATTCTACTTAGTATTGATGTATTGTCCTCTAGTACTCTCTGAGTAGACAGTAGTTATGATTCCTAAACTAAGCTTTGTCTAAAGTTTTCATATCTTAAGAATGATATACAATTGTTTATATTTGCCAGTAACTAGCAGCAAACCTATACGATTGTTTACTTAAGCCTGTAGATATGTGTTATTATTATTACTATTGTTACAGGATTGTTTATTTCTTCTATTATTTTTAAGGTGAATGAGCTGACTAATCGATGTACTTTGATAGGAGAGAAAGTGCAAGAGACCAACCTACAGTTAGAAGATGCTAAAAAATCTCGGGAGGAGATGTATGAGAAATATATTTCTTCCCGTGACCATTACAAGTCTGACTATGAAACTCGTCTCAAGGAAGAATTAGCAAAAATTCAATCGAAGACAAATATGGAAATTGAAAAACTTCGAACATCAACTAAAGAAATGTATGATCGAGAAAATCGAAACTTACGTGAAGCCCGTGACTTTGCAGTGATGGAGAAAGACAAATTTGAGTTAAAATGTCAAGAAATTCAAGATAAATATGACCAGCTTATGAATGAATTCCGAACCTTACAGACTTCTGGTGATGGGAGATTGTTAGATTTACAAAGTGAAGTTAAACTAAAAAGTTTTGAAGCAGAACGAGGTAATTTGGTCTTTGAAGAAACTTGTAAAAATTTGAAACAGTGTCAGTTAGACCTGGAAAAAATGGAAGCAAAGTATGATGTCTTATTGAAAGAGTACTATGCAATGGAAAACACGAAAGAAAAGACTATTACTGAGCTGAATTCAGAACTAGTGTCTAAGAATATACGTTTAGATTCTTATGAGAAGCTTGAAAAAGAGTTGGACGAAGTTGTTTTGCAAGCTGCTGAGTTAACTGATCAAGAAAATGCTGAGAAAGTTCTCTTTGCTTATGGCTATGGTGCCAATGTACCAACAAATGCAAAGCGTCGACTGAAACAGAGTATAGACTTGGCGCGAAGAGTTTTAAATCTTGAACGGGTCAATACATCACTTCAACATGATCTTGAAGCTGAGAAGAAATGTGTTCAACAAATAACTGAAGAGTTAAAGTCTTCTAAAGACCTAATTCATGCTTCACAGCAGCCACAAAGCTACCTTGTTGAAACCCTTAAAAATCGAGACAATATGTTAAAAACACAAAAAGCTGAGCTTGATAATGCATTGAAACAGAATGAGATCCTGAAAACTGAACAAAACCGACTTTTAGCCACACAAAATCAACTGTCACAAGATTTAGATCGTTTGCTCCATCACCAGGCTGAAATCTCTCTAATGAAGCAGGTTCTGATGAAGATATCTTCTGGTAAATCTGGTGGAATTGAGACTTTGATAGAAAGTGGTATTTCATTTACTCAGGCATGACTTATGCAATATCAGTTTACCATGTGTTGTTATGTCCCTAGTAGATGAGGATAATATTCTAAGTTTGATATCAATATCTATTGTATTTAATGTGCTGCTTAGTGACTTCAATTTATGAAAATGTTTTGTTGAGAAGTATTTATATCTTTAAAATAGCTATGAGAGTCTGTAAGATCAATTGGTGTTTATATTTTTGTATATTTTATATAAATTTACATATAAATGCAATTATTTAAGTTTTAAGACAATGTACTACTTTTTCAGCCCACGGGAAAAAAATGAAACATTTAAAGAGGTGGTAGGAGTACTCTGAAAGAAGTCTTTCTAGGTACATCAGCCTAGTAAAGTTCATATTTTCTAAGCTATAATTTTTGATGTAATTGAAGTGACTCATCATGGCAGTCTAACAACGAAGGAAAATAAATCTCTATTTAAGAATTTGTCATCTTAATTGTGTTTGGTTGAAAGCTAGCTTGATAGAACCTATCTTTCTTTTAGCTAATTGATTACTGCCAGATGTCACAGATTTGAGGAACAAGAGAAGTGAAATGGTTCAACCCAGGATCAAATTGCACCTTGGCTTATTTATTTTATGTCACAGCACATAATAGCATTATTGGTTACAGACTTCCAATGAGTCAGTTTTTATGATGGTGAGTGTGACAAGTAAGCATCTGTAATTCAGTCAACTTTGATTGAAAGCCTTTCTTTTTGCTCACTGTTTACACCCTTCACCAAAATATAATACAAGATATAACCATGCACATATGCACAAACAAACATTCATGCATCTACTTTTTCATGCTGGCTGCATTCAACAAAGACATTTTTCAGACAGTATTTTACAGCTGGATGCATTTCTTGTCACCTGATCTGTTTTCTAGTATCTCATTGCTCATCACAAGTACAGAGCTCCAGAACATTGTTTACAGAGAATGTAACCATGACATCTCATGTTTTTGTTTTGGTTAAGCAGTGTCATGTGTAAACACATGGAGTGTAAACATTACAATGGCCTCTTACTGAGGTGCCACAGAGTGGGATAGAGTCCAAAGCCATTTGGTCTTGAAGAAAACACAATATTCACACAGCTCTGCCTGTACACACCCACATTATGTGTGTATAAGTTTTTTAGGTCTGTGAGAAATAGGACAACTTTTCTCAAAAGCAGCAAGCCAAGAATCTCCCTGAAAAAGGTAGGGATCCAGTTGGCAGGAGAGAGAGCAAAGAGGAGAATTAGCAACTAATAACATATGTGTGTGCCACAGAACCCTCCAAAACTAGACACTCTTATCCAGGTATTATCAAAGCCTAGAAGGATTATCTATGAAGTGAATCTGTAATCATCTTAAGCCATGAATCCACAAACACTTTCAACTTTACAAGAATGAAGGACAACTCAGAATAATGCGGACTTAAGACCTAAATTCACAAATAATCATATCAAATATACATTCCCATCATCAACTGACAAACAGATACCACTATGATTTTGACACCTAGGCAGTACCACTCAATCCAGCGATGTCAACAATGTTAAAAGCATAAACACTGCAGGAGCAAAACAGTAGTATGTCCATTACACCAACACCTGCTTATCACTGCAAGCAACAACACCAAATTAAATAAATTAATATTAACTTATAGTTATGAAACAATGTCTATAAAACAAAAAACTTACTCGCAAAAATGCATCAACCCTGATGCCTAGCATGACAACCCAAGGAACAGCAAACCTAGAAATGAAACCATTTAGACTTAAATCTATATCATACTGTAAACATGAAACCACATCCAAAACAAACCTAATATATACTAGTGGAATGGTATATACTTTAACCAATGTCCTCAAACGATGTACAAGGAAAAAATACAAGCACAGCTCAATATCTATAAAATATATGTGCACAATATTATAAAATAAATTAACCGAATAAATTGTAATAAAAGTAAAATAGATTGAAATAAAATTAGAATTAAATTAAAATAATAAAAAAAATACAGTATAAAATAATATAGACCTGGCAAAAACTATCTAAAACAAAAACCATCAATAAAATGTCCTAATTACAAAGAGATTGAATAATCTTTTCTACTCTAGGCACAAGTCCCAAAATTTTTTGGGAGAGGGCCAGTTGATTAGATCAAGCCCAGTATGCAACTGGTACTTAACTTATCAACCTCAAAAGGGGTGAAAGACAAAGTTGATCTTAGTGGGATTTGAACTTCGAACATAAAGACAGATGAAATACTGATAAGCATTTTGCCTGGCATGCTAATGTTTCTGCCAGCTCCCTGCCTTAATGAGATCAATTATAAATTATTCATCTAATCAACAACATCCCTGTTGTCTAGGAACAACTCTAACTACACAAGCTTATAGAATAAAAATATATATATATATATAGCATTTAAACTAACATATACACCTAAAATCTATAAACATTTAAAATTTAAAGCAAGTATAGTGTAAGTAAATTATTCTACATATAAGATAATGAAAATCCACTTGTTGCTATGCAATTAACAAAAGCCACACTTACATCATAACCCATTGCTGCCAAAAAAACCAAAAGACAAAAAAAATCATTACCTATCATCAAGCTGCAAACACCCTGTATATGAAACTCCACTCAAAAGGTATTTGTCAGCCTAAAATTATAGTAGAAGACTCTTGCTTAAGGTAATATGCAATGGAATCAAACTTAGAGCTGTGTGGCTAGGAGCAAACTTATCAAACCCACAGCCATGCTGCATGAGTAATAAGTCTGGTATTTGATTCCCAACTCCTAGAAAGCTGTTGATTAAACATATGCAATAAAAAAGAGGGAAGTTAACGAACACTGCTGTTGTACATTTCAAAACTAAGCAAAATGGCCAAGTAATTAAGGTAGTACACTACATGTTCACAGATTTTTAGTTACAATCTACGGCAGGAATTAGTGTTTTTGGGTATAACACGTTATTCTAGATTGAATGTAACTCTATAACAATATATAATAAAAGATATAAACATAGGCGCAGGAATGGCTGTGTGGTAAGTAGCTTGCTTACCGACCACATGGTTCTGGGTTCAGTCCCACTGCGTGGCACCTTGGGAAAGTGTCTTCTACTATAGCCTCGGGCCGACCAAAGCCTTGTGAGTGGATTTCGTAGACGGAAACTGAAAGAAGCCCGTCGTATATATGTATATATATGTATATATATATATATATATATATATATATATATATATGTGTGTGTGTATATGTTTGTGTGTTTGTGTTTGTCTCCCCAACATCGCTTGACAACCGATGCTGGTGTGTTTACGTTCCCATAACTTAGCGGTTTGGCAAAAGAGACCGATAGAATAAGTACTAGGCTTACAAAGAATGAGTCCTGGGGTCGATTTGCTTGACTAAAGGCGGTGCTCCAGCATGGCTGCAGTCAGATGACTGAAACAAGTAAAAGAGTAAAGAGTATACAAACATGCATCAACTTTTCCATTCTAACTATGTTCACAAAGACAAATGCAGACTGATTAAAACCCTACAAAATGAACAGAGTATAATAAACACATTCTTGATTCCATAAATTTAGAGATCAAGCATTCAATGGCAAAGTAGTTGTGTTGTAATTAAATGTTTCAGTTTTATAAAAAATAAATAATTCTAGGTTCACTCGGCTTGATATAATGGAGTTTTACCCCTCAGAAGTTCAGAATTAATCTTCAAACAGTCAACATTCCAGTATAATAAATAATGAACACCAAGAGTTCTGCTTGTTTTGTGATGACTCCTAGTTCTCAAAGGAAGGCTATGAGGTTTGTCACATCCTTCATATTTGCCATACCTTGCAAATTCAGATTTTCACCAGTTTTGATCTTTTCAAAATTCATTTAACAAACAGACCAACTTTGAAGATGATGTAAAAACTCACCTAGAAGAGTTTTGAGGAAGGAATAATGGAACTTCTCACAAGACAGCAAGAAACAAAACGGTAATTTTAGCATTCATCATCATCATCATTATTTAACGTCCATGTTGGCATGTGTTGGACAGCTTGACAAGAACTGATAAAGCTAGGGCTGCACCAGGTTCCATAATCTGTTTCTATGGCTGGATGCCCTTCCTAGTGCCAACTACTCCACTGTACTGAGTGATTTTTTATGTAGCACCAGTACCTGTGCTATTTACATGGCACTAGCACCCACATCAGTGCTTTTTATGTGGTATTTTGGTTTTAGGAGAGATCATGTGTTGTGATAGTAGCTTTATATACAACATTTTTCATTTTACAATTACCTTTAACCTCACAAGTGTTAGCTTCTTACCACACAGCCACTCTTACGCCTATATATATATATATATATATATATATATATATATATATATATATATATATATATATATATATATATATATATATATATATATATATATATATATATATGTATATATATATATATGTATATATATATATTATACTTATATGTGGAGGCACAATGGCCCAGTGGTTAGGGCAGTGGACTCACGGTTTCGATTCCCAGACGGGGCGTTGTGAGTGTTTATTGAGCGAAGATACCTAAAGCACCACGAGGCTCCGACAGCGGGGTAATGGCGAACCCTGCTGTACACTTTCACCACAACTTTCTCTCACTCTTACTTTCTGTTTCTGTTGTACCTGTAATTTACTGTGTCACGCTGAATATCCCCGAGAACTACGTTAAGGGTACACGTGTCTGTGGAGTGCTCAGCCACTTGCACATTAATTTCACGAGCAATCTGTTCCGTTGATCGGATCAACTGGAACCCTCGACGTCGTAAGCGACGGAGTGCCAACAATACTTATATATATATTATATATATTATACATATATATATATTGGTGAGACCCCCTTCGGTCATGACTGACCATGGGATTGCACCTAGAAAGTTACCCTCCGAGGCACAAGTCCGAGCAAGGTTGTTTATGGAAGACCAGCAATCGCCCATGCATACCAGCCTCCCCTCTCTACCGGTATTATCCAAGGGAAAGGAAAAGGCCGATACAGCTTGGCACCTGTGATGTCGCAACACATTTCTACAGCTGAATAAACTGGAGCAACGTGAAATAAAGTGTCTGGGATTCGAACTCGCAGCCTCACAATCGTAAGCTCGATGCTCTAACCACTGAGCCATGCATATATATAGTATATATATATTGTATATATATATATATTATACATATATACATTATATATATATATCATATATATATATTATATATATATATATATATTTATATATTATGCATATATATATATATATATATATATCTTATACATACATACATACATACATACATATATATATATATATATATATATATATATATATATATACATATATATTTCTTTATTGCCCACCAGGGGCAATAAAGAAATATAAACAAGGACAGACAAAGGGATTAAGTTGATTACATCGACACCAGTGCATAACTGGTACTTATTTAATCGACCCCGAAAGGATGAAAGGCAAAGTCGACTTCGGCAGGATTTGAACTTAGAACGTAACGGCAGACGAAATACTGCAAAGCATTTCGCCCGGCGTGCTAACGATTCTGCCAGTTCGCCGCTCTAAATATATATATATATAATACACATTCTCCGCCCTATATACATATATATGTATGTATACAGGAATCCGTTGTTTTCCGAAAGTAATGCGTTCCTGATAATCTGGCTGTGATGCGAAATAAGTTTTCTCATTGGTTTTCATATTATCAATTGGGATTGCGTTCCTACGAACATTTAAAAAAAAGACAAAAGAACAAGAAAACAACAGAGAGGAAGCAACGCGATAACCTTCATGCATGAAAATAATTATTTCTAAACATACACGGTACAATAGAGCTACATAAAACCATAAAAGCACTAAAACATATCAAGAGGAATACGTTTGGGAATTAATAACAATCGTAACTGTGTAATAGTACGTTCTTAACACAAAAGATGTTGACCACTGTGAGGAGTGTTGGTGGAATTCATTGACATGAACATCAACTTGAAGTGTGAAGAACTTAAGCAAAGTTGTTTCTTGTTTATGGTGCATTATCTCTTTGTACAGCTCGGTATAGGATCTGACCCTATTGTAAACCCCTCTTGTAATTCGTAAGTTACATTCACGATTTGGATCATTATCGGAAAAAACCTGCAGACCTTCCTCTATAAGTGCCAAGCCTTTAGGAATAATTTTTGTTGTCAATTTCAGTATGTTCAGGGGCAACTTCCGTTGTCTTATCTGTATTGTCGCTTATTCTTTTTCTAATAGCATCAGCTCCTCGTTAGCTAAACTCTCTCTTTGGGACACTGGCAACTCAGTCACGTCATCCTTTGTGACTTCTTCAAATCCTACGTTTTTTGCAAGTTTCACAATATCCTTTCAAATTTGATGTAAAATGTCTGCTTGAGGAAAACTTGTAATATTACGGATACAGTCTGGTCATATACTTTTCTAAGTACTATTCAAAGTTAAAGGCTTCATTTCATCTTGTTGCTCAACTATATAATCCACAGCATCCATTATGTTGAATTTCTTCCAGAAATCTCTAATTGTAGGTTATCTTCCTTGTAAAATTGCTTTCATTAGTTGTTCGAAAGTTCTCATATGATATGCCATGAAGTTAGCTGTCGAACCTGGATCCATTGCCTGGAGCAAAGAAACTGTATTCTCACATTATCAAAAAGGTTATCTAAGTCCGCTGAGTGGTTCGGGGTATTGTTTAAATAAAGCAATGATTTATTGAAAATATGTCAGGCACTGTATCCTTCTACTGCAGGACAGAAAAAGCTTGCAAACC
>NC_142928.1:115831758-115871758 GCF_046866305.1 Octopus bimaculoides | reverse complement strand
GCCCTTCGAGCTTTATCTTCATATACCAGACTTATTTGGTGATCTCTTGGCGGAAGTATACTGCAACTGGTAACAAGATGGGAGAATTCCCAGGGCTATGAACTATGGCGTAGTGGTGCTGCTGAGAAAGGACCCGAACAAGGGGGGCCAAATAAACAATTTTAGGTCCATAAATCTGCTCAATGCAGATTCTAAGATTTTGGACAATATGTTAGCCAAGAGGTTGGCACTTGTCGTCGATGAGCTGGTCGGTGACGTGCCGACATGCGCTATGCCAAACAGATCTGTCCACGACAAGCTCCATCTCACGAGTTACATCATAGACAGGTTGGGTAAGGAAACTTGCATGGGTGGGACCCTGATCAATTTGAATCAATCAAAAGCTTTTCATAGGGTCTACTACCAATACTCGGAGGCTCTCCTTGCAGTGGTCAGTTTCAGTCTTGTTTTCAGAGGCTGGATCGGTGCAATGTACAGTGACATCTGTTCGGTGGTCAAAGTAAATGGTCAAAATAAATGGCCACCTATTTCGGTGGTCAAAGTAAATGGCCACCTATCGGAATCGTTTAGCATCGCGCGTTTGGTCCATTATGGACCAAACAACAATAATAATAATAATAATAATAATAATAATAATAATAATAATAATAATAATAACATAAAGTGTAGAGGTTTACATATAAAGAATGATGAAAAAAGAAGAAAGAAAGAAGTATACACAGCATACATTAAAAGAAACGTAGTATACATAATATAAGCAATAAGGAAAACAAATTGTGATATGGTGGGAGGGGCCTCCTGACACAGGAGGACCACTGGGGATGACCGAAAAACCTCACCATCCAAGATCACCCTGAATTTCTAACTTCTTTTCACCGACTCACAGGTCTACACTGAGAGTAGTACCATCCACTCTTACCATTTTCGCAACTTTCACCCACCTTTTCATAAATTCACCCGAGGAGAGCGACCCCCTCTTCACCCTCACTTTCCTTTACGAGTGAAACTTGGAAAGTCGATGAGGGCTTTACCAGAGAATAATGTCTGTCCACATTCCTTTAAGCCTCGTCCACCGGACAACCTTTTTCGCAACAGCAATCGGGTAAAGGAAAACTGTCTTGCCTGCCCGATTAAAGGAGGGCGACGGGGCAATCATCACTATGGACTTGGACGACAGACGGATCCGCCCCACACGCGACAGCAGCTGTTCGACATAACTCCATAAGTCAGCAATTACCGGACACTGAACAAGAGCATGCAGAACGGTTTCGTCGCTCTGCACGCACCTAGGACAAGCCCGTCTGACAGCACATCCGTACCTATAGAAGTTTATCTCGAACCGGTGGCGCCCCCACCGCTGCAGCGCTGCCAGGCCAAAGGCATCTGGAAATTATCCATAATAGTCTCCGACCAGAAAGACCTCCGGAACAGACTAGTCAGTTCATCTTCATCAACTCCTAGAGTCTCTCCTAGGATGTCATCGCACTTTCCCGCCACTAATCCTCTATAAATATCTAAAGTGGAACATCCGCCGATCCTATTACCCGACTAGTAGATGACAGTGAGTGCCTGACGATATTCTAAGTGCCAGGCACCCAATCTTGGTCTATCCTTCATCCAGGACTGCAGCTCCGTCGAAGAGACGAGTTGTGAAAACGCGTACCTCACAAATGGAGCCCACTCTCGTTCACCTTCTAGAAATCGTTGTAGGTGGCGTAGCCTGAGCGCATGTCTGCGCATCAAAAGCCATGGCATGCCTAAGCCGCCACTCAGAGGGAGCTGACAGCAGATTGACCACCTGACCATTGGAACGCGTCCCTTCTACAAGAACATGAACAAGAGAAGCTCCAACTTGATCAAGCAATAACTGGAGTAAGGCACGACGATCAGACGATAAATGATAACGGAGATGATGTAAGCCTTCGCCACCTCTGTCTGACCTTTCAAGGGCAGCTTCTTCTCAGCCCATTTATGAGTAAGACTGCCCACCCTGTCCGTCATCTCGTCTCAGTTCTTATCCACCTGGAGGTCGGGACGAAACCAGTCCCCGAGCAATTTAACTGGTCCATCAGTCCAGCGTCCGACGACGCCGTCTGACAGTATCGACCTGCCTCTCCAGGTGCCCATTCGTAAGCCCACCGTTATCTCGACATTGATCTTAGCCCCTACAACCGACTTGTATTCTTCAAGGATGGAGCCGACCATCTCCACTTCTGTGGCGTCCGACACCATGACGGGGATGTCATCCGCGTATGCAGACACTGCTCTTCCGAGTCCCAGTTCGAAAGGGATGCCTCTCAATTTTTCTAACTTCCGCAGCAATGACTCGAGAGCCAGCACATACAGAAGAGGTGACCGCTGACAGCCCTGACGGACCGAGCGTGCGACTCTAAACGGTTCCAATAGATGATCATTTACTTTGACCACCGAGCAGGTGCCGTTGTGCATTGCAACGATGCAGCCCCTGAAAACGGGTCCGAAACTGGCCATTTTACAGACGGCTTCCAGGTAGCGATGGTCGCCTCTATCATTAAGGAAACGCTGGAGATGTCGCAACCTCAGTGCATGCCTGTACATCATTAGTCACAGAATACTCAGTCCACCACTCAGCGGCTGCTGACAACAGATGGACTCTCTGACGAGTAGAACATGCCTCTTTCACAGAAAGCAGGAGAGCGAACACTCCAGCTTGATCAACCACAAAGCAAAGTAAGGGACGACGGTTGGCGGTAGTAGATGACAGAAGCGATGTACGTATTTGCTATTTCCGCCTGATTCTTTAGGGACAACTTCGTCTTTGCTCATTTCTGGGTGAAACTGACCATCCTGCTTGTCATCTCTCCTTGTTCTGGTCCACCTGGAAGTCCGGACAAAACCAGTCCCCAAGCAATTTAACCGGTCCTTCTGTCAAGCTCCATCCGATGCTATCGGTCGACATGGACTTGCTTCTCTAGGTTCCGAGTTGCAGATATATCGACTTCTCCTAGTTAATCTTTGTTCACTGTCACCGCTCCGTACTCTCTTAGAGCAGTGCTGATCACCTCGATTTCGGAGACGTCCGACACTATTATGGTGACGTCGTCCGCATAAACCGACTCGAACCTTCCACATCCTAGTTCATGCGGGATGCTCCTTGAAATATTCAGTCTCGTAGCAATAGCTCGAGACCCAGCACATACAGGAGTGAGAGTAGGGCGATCTTGGATGGTGAGGTTTTTCGGTCATCCCCAGTGGTCCTCCTGTGTCAGGAGGCCCCTCCCACCATATCACAATTGTTTTTCCTTATTGCTTATATTATGTATACTACATTTCTTTTAATGTATGCTGTGTATACTTCTTTCTTCTTTTTTCATCACTCTTTATATGTAAACCTCCACACTTTGTTATTATTATTATTATTATTATAATTATTATTATAATTATTATTATTATTATTATTATTATTATTATTATTACATTTTATTATTATTATTATTATTATTATTATTATTATTATTATTATTATTATTATTAGTAGTAGTAGTAGTAGTAGTAGTAGTAGTTCATATAAAGGACTGAAGTAACTCAGCAGAAATATAATAGATAGATAGAAGAGTTCTTTACTTTTGTAAAAGTAAAGAACTCTTCTATCTATCTATCTATCTATCTATCTATTATTATTATTATTACATTTTCTTCTTCTTCTTCTTCTTCTTATTATTATTATTATTACATTTTATTATTATTATTATTATTATTATTATTATTATTATTATTATTATTATTATTATTATTATTATTATTATTATTATTACTATTGAGTGAGAGAGCAGCGCATGGCATCAAAGTGATACTGGGGTACAAATATACAAAGCTCAATATACCCAGCATTACTACCCGTCTGATAAGGGTACACCAGGCACATACATCACAACCATATGTATGCGACATGGTGCAGGTGGGGCTCACTTAGAATTTTCTTCAGGTTGAGTAGCCCATCCCACTCAAAAGGTTTCAGAATAAGGTTTGTTTTAAGGATGATAAACAAAACACCCATGTTTCCAGAGGTGAATTACTCAAACCCCAAAAGAATTCCTCTCAACACATGGCTTGCTCGTGATCAGAGTTGCACATATAGTCAGCCACCAAGGGACATGCTTAACTAGTTAAGGTCAAACAAGTGACAAGCAAATCTGTGGTATTGAGTAGAATATTTGCTGTAGCCCACCTTTTATACCAAGACAAAGCAATGTAGATGATAACACTTCCAATCAGTTAAGATCAAAAGCCATGAGAGCCATTGCCTGGTACTGCATCAGGGAAATTCTTCTTCTTCTTCTTCTTCTTCTTCTTCTTCTTCTTCTTCTTCTTCTTCTTCTTCTTCTTCTTCTTCTTCTTCTTCTTCTTCTTCTTCTTCTTCTTTTTTTAAGGCGTTGATCTGGCAGAATCGTTAGCACGCCGGACGAAATGCATAGCGGTATTTTGTCCGCCCTTAGGTTTTGTGTTCAAATTCTGCCGAGGTCGATTTTGCCTTTCATCCTTTCGAGTTCGATAAATTAAGTACCAGTGAAACACTGGGGTTGATGTAGTCGACTAGTCCCCTCCTCACAAATTTCACGCCTTGTGCCTTTAATAGAAAGGATTATTACTGTTCTTATTAGTGTTGCCTACCATATGATGAGTAACTTTAGAAGTATAGGTTTGTCCCCACGCATAATATCAGGAAATACGGTGTATACGTATAATAATTATAATTGAACTTAATCAAATTTCTTGATGCGTATACAAAATGATGGAATTAATACTAATTTTCAAAAGAAAAAAAAATATTAATTGCTTTAAAATACCATATCAAAACATTTGAAAATTGAAAAAATTAAAATAGATAAAATAAAATAAAGCAAACTTTACTCTCCATATTGATTTTACATTATGGAAGTTTACATACAAACTGTCTGTCTGTTTGGCTGGCTGGTTGGCTCTCTTTCTACATATATTTGCATACCACCTCTGCCCCTCCTCTTTCTCCTCCGTTTCTGTACATATACACCATGTGTGTATATGTAGAGCTTTCAGTCACTGATTGCCTGCCACCAAGTCTTGTACGTGCATTCATCATACATCTCGACAATATAAAGTCTGACTGAACTAGTATTTATATCGGCTATTATTAAATAGAGGTTATTATCATTATTATTATCGCACTGACTCTCGAGCCACTACTACATAAGCTGGAAACGTCGAGGGGCTTCCCGCGTGACCTAAGGTGTGGGAGATCCGTGTCGGGATATGCCAACGATGTCACCGTTGTGTTGTCGAAAAATAAACACATTGAAATAATCAGCAACGCTCTCAGAGACTACAAGGTAGTATCAGGAGTGAAAATTAATCATAAAAAGTCAGTGGGCTTGCGGCTCGCCACCTGGAGTCTATGCCATCCAACTGCGTTGTTTGACGCTGGCGGACCGGTTAAACTGCTTGGGGTCTGGTTCGGTCCGGACTTCCACATGGACAAAAACTGGAACGAGCAGGGGGATTACTCTCACCCCAAAATGGGCAGAGCGGAAGCTATCCCTGAAAGGTATGGAAGAGGTGGCTAACGCATACATCACGATCGTCATCTACTACCTTGTCCCGGTTCCTTCTGATTGTACTAGAGCGCATACTCTTTCGCTTCTTGTGGAACGCACGCCTTCCAATGGTCCGGCAGTCGAAGAGAATCATCTAGCTGCTTTCTTCAGGAAAACTTTCGGCCCGAGACCGATGGGTAACTTCCAGAAATCCTTGGCCTGGCTGTGCTACCGGGGAGATTTTCCGGTTCGAGATAAACTCTACAGGCACGGAAGTGCCATTTGCCGAGCATGTCCGAGATGCGTGCGGAGAGACGAAACCGTCCTGCATACTTTCGTCCAGTGCCCGAGCATTGCTGACCTGTGGGTTAATGTCGAACACCTGCTGTCGCGTGTGGGACGAATCCGAATATCAACTGAAATAATCGTGAAGATCTCCCTGCCGCTTTCTTTTAACAGGGAAGAGCAGGCAGTTTTTATATGCCTGGTGGCTATGGGGAAAGAGGTTGTATGGTGGACCCGATTGAAGGCGCTGAAGACAATCACTTTCTTCTTTGGCCAATCTCTCAACTTCTTCAAGTTTCACTTGAAGAGGAAATTAAGATTGGAGAGGGAAGTGTTACCTTCTAGCCATGTTGTTGAAATGTAGATGAAAATAGCGAGTGTGGTAAGAGCGAACAGACCTGCTTTGAGCATACGCCTGTAAATCGGAGATAAGGAACTGAGAAAAGGCACCTGTTCCAAAAGTCAGGGCATCTGTGGCTTTCTAGAGTTTTTCTATGTTTAGCCCTCGAACATCTTCTCCCTATTGGGGGTTACACATTGTTAAAATGTTTTAATTGTTTTACGTTAAAGCTGTTTACATGCAAAACCTTCATCACAACAACAGCAACAACAACAATAATAGCAACACACACGCACACATACACACATACACACATACATTCAATTTTTTGCCTTGTGCCGTTCATAATGTTTTTCTTGATGTAAACCCTTTGTGGTTATTATTATTATTATTTAAGGCGGCGAACTGGCAGAATCGTTAGCACGCTGGACGAAATGCTTATCGGTATTTCGCCCGTTGCTACGTTATGAGTTCAAATTCCATCGAGGTCAACTACCTTATCCTACAAATTTCAGGCCTTGTGCCGCCGGTAGAAAGGATTATAATATTATAATAATATTGTTGTTTTTGTTTTTATTAAAGTGGTGAAATGACAAAATTGTTAGTGCGTCAGAAGAAATCCTTAGTGGCATTTCTTCTGGCTCTTTAGTCCTGTGTTCAAATGCCGACGAGGTCAAATTAACATTTCATCCTTTCGGTTTTCGGTAAAGTGTCGGTTAAGTACGGAATCGATGTAATCATCTTTATCCCTCTCCTCAAACTTGCTGGCCTGTACTATAATTAGAAAGAATTATTTATAATATTGTAACCGTTCGTATAGTATATTATCTGTTATAGTATAAAATATTATTTTGCTTGGAGGGGAACTTTCTAGGTGCAGTCCTACGATCATTCATGACCGATGGGAGTTTTTTATCCATCGTTAGCACCAATAATAAAACAAATAAACAGGAATAAGTTCCTTTAACATGTTTACAGAAGCAAGTAAATTTAATATCCTTATTTTGTACTATAACCATAATAATTCTCAGTATTTATTTTCAGCATCACTATAATATTACTCAATAATTGTTACTTATAGCTTGATTAACAGTTGGTGGTGATTTTCTTAACTGTTATAAGAGAGTGATGGCTTGGAATATTGCACTTAATAATGACCTGAGGTTGAAACAATCGTCGTACCAGTTTTTAGATAAAAACATGCACGCATGCACATACGCACACATTCATTTTTACATGTAGATATACGCGTTCCATACGAATGGGCAATGCCAACGACCTCGAGAGTAATGGCATTTAAACACATGCATACGCACGCGCACAAGCTGTTGTATAATTGGAAAATTTGCCCTAATTTTAATGAAATATGAGTATTTCATAAATGTTTATATATTTATTTAGTGCAAATCTTAACACAGTAGTTTTGATATCCGGTTATACATATCACGCCTCCACGTCATATTTTTCTAAAGTTCGACATGCATTTTCAAAAGGAAATCTAAACTGCCAAAGTAGAAATTCCTTAGTTCTATATAAACATACACAGACAGAAATCAATAAAAGAAAGATATGGGGCGAGATAAAACACGTATACCCATATCTGCTAAGTGTCTACAATATTTGCCTTCACTAAATATTTTGATATAGACTTCCAAAGCGAGCAGTGAATAAATAAAAAAAATTTCCCTTAAAATCATTGAAAATTGTGTGCGTGAGTGCACACACGTGAATGCATAAATTCATGTATGTGTGTATTATTGTTGTTGATGTTGTTGTTGTTATTCGTGTTTGGAATTGACGGGCGCACGCTTGTTCGTGGCTCGTAAGTTTTCTTTAAAATTTTATTGTTTCATTTGTTGGTATTGCAAACCTAATATCTTAAAACAAAAAACATCAAAATAGTTTCCCAAACCGAGGGAAGCGATGGCTGTTTGAATGGCGGCAATGCCATTTTTTCTCTACCACTGATTATGTTGGGCGAAAAACGAAGCAAAGACAGCAGTAGAGCAGTAGCAGCAACAGCAACACAACAGCAACAGCAGCAAGAATAACAACAAGAATAACAGTAGAAGCAGTATCAGCGACGTGCAAAATATATTTAAAAATGACGCAAGTACGACCTCCATCACCGTCTCCAACCCCAGCGCTACCATCACCACAAACATTAATAAAACCACATCAGCGGCCATTCTTTTTTGTAAGCAGAATGGGTACGATTTCGCACAAGCTTGTCGGAAAATGAAAAGAGTCGAGTTGACTGAAAAAATGTTGAACGGCGCTAAGCTGCGCTTAACAAAGAATGGCAGAACAGTCTTCCTTAACACACCGGAAGATGTGCAAGAGAGCACTAAGAGATAAACCATATATAAATGTATATCATTAAAAAACAGGAGACTGGAGTGAGAGAAGCAGGCTCCAATTGAAATATGCTTGAGACCAGCCTGGGGCTTAGAAACTTATGTCACTCATGGGAGACGCTTCGGCACAGCTGAAGTAAGATTCTCAACTGAAGAATTAGTCATAGAAAATTCCACAACAACCATCAAAAGTGAGGAATTATGGCCAATTTCGACATACCTCGGATGGAGGATAGCCAAAATAAAGGTAGCAGAGGTGCGAAGTGGACACCTCTTTTCTAGTAACAACCGTATTATACGGCATAGAAGAGAAAATAAAAATTCTGTCAGTCCACAAAATAGGAAAGGAGAATTGGTCAAGCACGGCGTAGAATTGTGGTTATATCCTGATCCAGTAGGTATCGAAGCCATTCCTGATCTGATCAACCTACCTAATGGAACACAGTTATTTGTAGCTTTACAGGGCAGAAAGTCAAGATATCACAGTAATGGCGAAACAAATCATTTAAAAGCTTTCTGCCCCCCGCAAAGAAAAGAAAAAATCCCTCTGCAGTAGACATTTCTAACACAAACAGCAGCAACAAAACAACAGCACCAGCAACATCAGTACCAAAAGTATCAGCTTCCAAAACCAAAACAACCATAGCATTGACAGAACGAACAGCAGGAGAAATCCATTCAACAACATCACCAGCAAGCACCGGTACAACACCCGAGAAAAACTAAAACGAAACTGACACCATTGCAACCGAGAGAAGCCTCACCTTGACCAGACCTGACCAGACCAGACCAGACCACCAGCCTAGAAATGTGCGACTGTGCAGACATACCTCTGCCTTCTGGCACAAATTTTTCTGACTGTGAAAACTCATTTAGTGAGAAGATTCTTGGAAACCCAGCAGAATGGATCCTGGTGAAAGAAAAAAAGAAAAAATTACAAAATGAAAAGCACAAAGAGTTTAGAGGAGGAGGCACAGAAACCAACAAACTATCACACACTCACACACCTTACACTAACGTAATAACAAACATCTCGAACACTACAAGCACCATCAACGGTACAAGCACCTCAGCAGACGAACAACAGGAACAGTACTCCCAAGGCACTACCATGGACACAAACAACATAAACTTAATAAAACAATCAAAAATGCACAAAAACTACTCTACAAGAATGCATTGCAACCCCGATTAACACCGTTGTTCACATAAAAATTATAAAAACAACGCAACAAACTTACAACAAACTGGGGTCGAAAAAATAAGTACCAGTTGAGTACTGGATTCAATGTAATCGACTATCCCCCACTCACAAATTTCAGGTCTTGTGCCTATAGTAGAAAGGATTATTATTATTATCTCCTCCTTAGCGAAAGCGGATATATTGTTTTCAGTCGTATTTCTTTGTTTGTCTGTCCATGGATAAGAGATCTCAATAACTGCTAGATGGATTCGGATGAAACTTTCAGGGATGTTTGACCTTTTGACTGGCACGAACTGGTTAAATTTTGGGAACTATCCGGTACCGGGCAATGATTCTAGATTATTTGTTATATTCACTTTACATCAAAGGTTCTCAACGGGGGCCATATGGACCGGTGGGGTGGGGGGCTTTGCAACTCGAAAGGGATGTTTTGGAGCAAAGGGGTACTAGGGGCGCGTTAAAAGACTTGGAAGGTGCTACACTTTTTCCACTTTGACGATACCATGTGTAACTGGTGTCGCTAAAGTGAAACCTCCAAAACAAAAACAAAAACTAAAAACAGATGAATAGTGAAAGACGACTAAAAAAAAGTAATGAATAAAGGCGGAAAGCTGAATGTGTGTGTGTTTGTGTGCAAATATATAAAGAATGGTGGTCAGAATTTTGGATCAAAGTGGCTTTTGGGAGTTACTGATTGGTATGTATTTGTGTATGTGTGAGTATATATGGGTATGTTTGTATGTATATTTGTATGTATATGTGTTGCTGTTTTGAATTCCTTTCTGCGATTGAACTTAAATTGACCCCTGGCTATTAAAGACCCAACCTCTATCTCTCTCTCTCACTCTCTCTCTCTCTCTCTCTCTCTCTCTCACTCACACACACACACACACACACACACACACACACACACAGACACACACACGCACACATACACAACACGTACATTTGTTTTAGGTTTTGTACCCATTTGAACTGCGGCCATACACTAGATAACGTGGTAAGTCTTATGTTCTGAAATTTAGATTTTCATTTTGTTTTAATTAAAATTACACCACAGCTAAAGACACATCTTTTGGCTTTGGAAAACAGAACCTTTTCTTTCTCTTTCCATATTTTTTGTTGAGTTAGAATTTTAAAGTTTTGGTCAGGATTTTCCAATTTTCTGTATCAAGCAATGGACGGAAGCATTTGATAAAATGAAATTCACAGAGCCGAAAAAAATCAAAAATATTAACTTTAATCGTAATAATGGAGAGGAGTAAACATTTTCCCTTTCTTTGACACTAACAAGAGTATAGTATGAGAGAGATCTGGTTGTTATTTCTAGCAAATTGAACAACGACACAGAGAGTATCTCATTGGCTCATTTGTTGATGTATATAAGTAAACAAAAACTAAAGGAAAAACAGATACCTCCAAACACACACACACACACACACACACACACATACACACATGAATGGGCTGAATTATGTTGTAAGCACTTGCTAAAATCCCTCATAACTTCTTTATTTTTAAGAATTTTCAAAGCAGTTTTTTCGATTCTGTCTTTGATTATGCACCCCACCCATTTTATTTTTAATTCGTGGTTTTAAAATGCGGACAGTCCGAATCTACCATTAGTTTCTCATTATAATTTCCAAATAATTTTTAATACTTTTATGAAAGAAAGTCAATTGACGGTCTTCACATTTTTTCACATAATCCTGGACTTTATATGTGAAATGCCAGTGACATGCTGCATGTCCAACAACAATATTAGCAGCTGGACATCCATGCAGTGGTACAACATATAATCCAAGTAGACGAAAGCCTTCTTTTTAGAAAAATGAAGTTAGAAGAGTGGTGAAGAAGTTTTGGATACTTGTGATTGTCCTAACCAACAGTGTGCCAGTTTTTATTTGTGTATGCGCGTGTATAAAGATATAATGAAAACAATACGTATACACCTACGTATACACCCACGTATACATACATATATAATGGTGTGAATTTTCTAAAACTCCTTTAGGGACAAACGGTTTTCACAATGAATTCGAATTTAATCAGAATCTACACGATTTCAAGCATATTTGTAGAAAAGAACTATTTAATTTTCTCGAGGTTATGAAGAAGCAAATCTTTGGGGCATAATTGTGTAGATATGCCGAAATATTTATATATATACAAGGATATATATAAAACTAACTCTGTAAAAATCTCTCTGTGTGTGTGTATGTTTCTGTATGCATTTATACATGTATATGTATAAGTTTCAGAAGCTATTAGAATAATGGAATAAAAGTCAGTCATAAGAAGAGATCTCCCAAAAATCTATTTCCTTAATTTTTAACTACTGTTTCTAGCACACATATTTACGCAATTTTGATTTTGAAGTATTTGAAAAATTATTTAGAAATTTTAAAGAGAAACGACTGGTAGATTCGAACTGTCTGTATTTTAAAACCACGAATTAAAAAAAAATGTGTCAATTTTTTTCCCCAGAAGTTCATGGCTTCATAGGAATAAGCGTGGAAAACTGCATCAAGATAACCAATTTTCAGATATTTTTACTTCTTTTAAAAAATGCAGATTTTGTGAATGAACCAAAACTAGATCCTAAATAAGAAATGAATGTTTAATATGACAAATTTTCAGATTTTTTCATGTCGTTTTAAAAGGGGGCTGATTTTGTGACTCAAACTAACTAGATCCATGTACAGTGAGTACCATCCTCCACAATTTGCTACTCATATGAAGTACATATGTATTTCAACAATTTCTATCAAATACACTCTCTTTCCTGAGCATAAAAGTCCTCTTTCCAGGTGACAATTACTTATATGTCAGATTGTTGCACAAGTTCTAGCTGTTTTGATAATGGAAATCAGAAAGGTTTGAAATGATTTCACTGGCATTTACTTGTACCAAACTTTCTATTTATTATTTATTTATTATTATTATTTTTTTTTGGCATTTCAACTTGTACATCTGTCCTCCCTATTGCATGCAAATGCGTATGTAAAACAACGTCCTTCATTTTTTAATCATTATCTGTATAAGTAGTATATTGAAAAAAAATATATATATTTTCTATGGGAGGGAGCATTTGTGACTCCAAGGGTTAAAAGGGGGCGTTTGGCCAAAATGGGTTGAGAACCTTTGTTTTACATGAAGTATTATGATCTTACGTTCACTTTCAAATCTTTGTCTGATTATCTCCCTTCAAAGCACGCTCATGGTTTCCAAGTAAGTTATGGCGGAGTTGTTGTTTACAAAGTTTTTTTTTCGTTTCTCTGTTATTAATTTTACTCGCGTTTCTATCTTAGTAGGGACTGGGGGATAAACAAATCAAACTACATAAACAAACGGCAGCAAAACTCTTCAGAAATTAAATAACACTAACATAATCAGTAACGATAATAAATTTAATTCATCCTCGACAAATTTTAGTTTTACCAATTTTGAATATAACGCTACTGTTCAAAACCTCTTACCTACTTGACAATTGCATTTCTAGCTCTGCCTTGAAGGAAGATTTACTTCTTGGACTCGCGTCTTTGTGTGCAACGATGTTGTTAAACCTCCGTTAACAGCACCGTATGAAGATCCTTTGCGTTTTCTTTCACGCTCTGATAAATTTTTCACTATAGACCTTAACGGTCGTAAAAATACTATATCAGTGGATAGACTAAAAAAAGTCCTTCATAGAGAAAACTGTCCCAATCCCCACTGCAGACGACACACATACAGCGTCACAAACACGGCCGCACACCCACCTTCATATTTTATAACTACCATTGGGATCAATCAGGTACCAGACAAGGATTCTGGATTATTTTTCCGGTTGTTTTACTTAATTTTTGAGAGCAGTCGGGTTCATTTTTAGTATTCTCGTTTGCGAGAACAGTCGAGTTTATTTCATATATTATCATTTTAAAATCATCTCCGGCTAATCGTTAAGAGGACGTTGGTGTTGCCTTGGCGGAGGTTTGCGCTCTCTGTGTCTTCTTCTTCTTCTTCTTCTTCTTCTTCTTCTTCTTCTTCTTCTTCTTCTTCTTCTTCTTCTTCTTCTTCTTCTTCTTCTTCTTCTTCTTCTTCTTATTATTATTATTATTATTATTATTATTATTATTATTATTATTATTATTATTATTATCATCATCAGTAATATTAATACGCTTTTTGTTTTTGTACGTACCTGTTGTGTGCGTCACACTTACTTCAAAGTGGCAAAGTGAGAGAGGGGAGGACAGAGAAGAAGAGAGAGAGAGAAAGAGAGAGAGAGAGAGCGTTCGTGACAGCGTTCGTTTTGTGTTTTTAAATGTTTCAGAGAGGGTTTCTTGTGTTTTTAAATGTTTATAATATCGCAAGAGAAGTAGATACATATACACAATGTTAGATCAAAAGCGAGAGAGAAGAGAGACACAAAGGACGTGAAAGAAAGAGAAAGAGAGAAAGTGAGAGAGACAGCAGATACATAGATTCAAAGAAAAGTTCAGACATTGATTCATACACACAGCAAATATTGGATGCCAATTTCACTTTTCATGAACACATGAGGATAAAATTAACTCACAAATGGCTGAGTACTCCACATACATGCATAACATTAACGTAAATCTCAGGGAGATTCAGCCTTACACAGAATATGACAACGCTGGCCCCTTTGAATTACAGCTACAACTCAAGACATATACATATGAAAGTATTTGTGTGTGTATAGTTTAGCTTAGTTAAAACATGTTTGCAAGAATAAGTGTCGCATGGTGGAAACAAACGCAATTACCAAACTTTCATTCATAAATCTATTTATTATTTCATTCTTTTGCATTTCAATTTGTACATTAAGGTTCTTTGAATATGTACGATGTATTTTAAGGTTAAATAGTAATTCCGTCTACGTTTGTGGAACTGAGATATTTTGGTTGGATTATATAATCATTGGTGTTACATTACTTTCTATATTCTGTAACTGTCGCAACATACTTTTCTAGGCTTGAATCTTTTGTGGAGAGGGGGCAGTTGATTAGATCAACCCCAGTACACAACTGATACTTAATTTATCGACCCCGGAAGGACGAAAGGAAAATTCGATCTCGGCAGAATTTGAATTCAGAACGTAAAGACAGATGGTCATAATATACAAACATGGCACCAGTACACTGTTTACAGATGCTTACAATTTTTATGTTTCCCGTGAATTTTTCACGGGTTCAGCTAGTTGTTATTATTATTATTATTATTATTATTATTATTATTATTATTATCATCATCATCATCATCATCATCATCATCATCATCATCATCATCATCATCATCATTATTATTATTATTATTATTATTATTATTCAGTAGTTTTATTTTTATAACGTGCTTTCACTTCACTACCGAGCGCAGCTCTGTGCGCCTTGGGTATGTGCTGTGGTTTGCTGTGGTGCTCTTATGTTTACTGTATTGAAAGTGTTTTGCGTAGAATGTGTGCAGTACCCAGTAGTGCAATTTTCTGTATGTTATATATATTTGTAAGTCCTGGTGTTTTTGTTATGTATTTGTCTGAATATTTTTTTATTATACCTAAGGCACCTACTATGATAGGAATTGTTTCTGTTTTTAGATTCCACATTCGAGTTATCTCTATTTCCAGGTCTTTGTATTTTGAAAGTTTTTCCATTTCTTTTAGAGAAACGTTGTCATCTGCTGGTATTGAAACATCAATTAGAAGGCATTTTTTTCCTTCATGATCTTTGACAACTATATCTGGTCTATTTGCCTTAATTTCTCTATCTGTGTGTATTGGCATATCCCAGAGTATGGTTGCTTTCTCGTTTTCTGTGACCTTTTCTGGCGTGTGTTTATACCATCTTTTTTCTGTTGCTATTCCATAATGTTGGCATAGCTTCCAGTGTATATAGGTCCCAGCTCTGTCGTGTCTGTGAATATATTCCTTCTTAGCCAGGACTGGGCAGCCAGAGATAATATGATTTATTGTTTCTTGTCGATCTCCACATATTCTACAGTTACTTGTTATATTTCTTTTCATTATGTGTTTTTGGTAATTTCTGGTGGGGAGGCTTTGGTCTTGTGCAGCAATTAAAAATCCTTCAGTCTCTGCTTTGAGTCCTGAGCTTCTCAGCCATCGCTGGGATTTTTCTCTGTCTATTTCTTTCGCATTTAGTTTAGCCCAGTATTTACCATGTAGGGGCTTTTCTTGCCATCGTTTTATCATGGTCCGTTGCTGTTCTAGTTTTAGTTTGGATTTCATTTGTTTTATAGCTTTTGTTGTTTCTTCTTCTTCTTCTTCGTATTTGTTAGGTAGATTGATTTCTTGTTTGTATTTGTCAGCTTCCTTAAATACTGAAAACAGTTTTTTGTTTTGCTCGTGTTTTGTGGCTATTTGTATTAGTTTCCCTTGCTTCTGGAGTAGGTATTTTTGCAGTCCTATGGTGGTTATTTTATAATAGTTTTCTAGCTGTATAAGACCCCTGCCACCTTCTGTGCGTTGTATATATAGTCTTTCTATGTCAGATTTTGGGTGGTGCATCCTATATCCTGTCATTATTTTTCTTGTTTTCCTGTCTATTTTACATAGTTCGTTTAGTGTCCAGTTAAGGATGTTGTAGCTGTAGCTTATAACTGGGACAGCTAAAGTGTTGATACCCATTATCTTGTTTTTAGCATTGAGCTCTGTTTTTAGTATTGATCTAACTCGTCTATAGTACTCTTTCTTTATTTTTTCTTTCATTTGTGTATGTTGTATCCTATCTAGTTCATTGACTCCTAAATACTTATATGGTTGGCTTTCGTCTAGTTCTCTTATTTCATTGGCTTTATCTAGTGTTATATTGCTACTTTTAACTAATTTTCCTCTTTTCAGGGTTGCTTTGGCACATTTTTCTAATCCGAATTTCATTTCTATTTCCTTGGTAAAGCCGTGTACTGTCTGTAGTAGTGTTTCTAGCTCTTTGTCGTTTTTTGCATATAATTTTAGGTCATCCATATATAGAAGGTGGCTGACTGTTTTTCCATAGCATTTGTAACCGCATCCAGTTCTATTTAGCAATTCTGTTAGAGGTGTGAGTGCCAGGCAGAACAGGAGTGGAGAGAGCGTGTCTCCCTGGAATATTCCTCTTCTAATGGGGATGGCTTTCGTTTTCACAAGTCCCTCTTTTGTTTGGAGCTGTAGCACTGTCTGCCATTTGTTCATTGAGTGCTCTATGTATTTTATGATAATTGGTGCCACCTTGTTTATGGCTAGTGTTTCCAGAATCCACGTGTGGGGAACACTGTCGAAAGCCTTTTGGTAGTCCACCCAGGCCATACTGAGGCCTTTCTTCTTTCTGCGGCTGTCTTCAGTTATGGCTTTATTGATCAATAATTGATCTTTACAGCCGTATGAGCCCTTGCAGCATCCCTTCTGCTCTTCTGGAAACAGGTTGTTATTTTCCAGGTGTTTACTCACTCTCTGCGTATTATTATTATTATTATTATTATTATTATTATTATTATTATTATTATTAAGTTGGCGAGCTGGCAGATTCGTTAGCACTCCGGGCAAAATGCCTAGCGGCATTTCGTCTGTCGCTACGTTCTGAGTTCGAATTCCGCCGAGGTCGACTTTGCCTTTCATCCCTTCGGAGTCGACAAACTAAGCACCAGTTGAACACTGGGGTCGCTGTAAGGCGGCGAGCTGGCAGAATCATTAGCACACCGGGTGAAATGCTTAGCGGTATTTCGCCCGTCCTTAGGTTCTGAGTTCAAATTCCGCCGAGGTCGACATTACCTTTTGTTATTTCGGAGTCGATAAATTAAGTACCAGTTGCGTACTGGGTCGATCTAATCGACAGGCGCCCTCCCCAATAATTTCGGTCCTTGTGCCTGGAATAGAAATTATTATTATCATCATCATTATTATTATTATTATTATTATTATTATTATTATTATTATTAGAGTCTTATAGCAAAAGCCTAGAGTTTCGTGCCAAATCACTTGCCAAACAAGTTTGGTAAGTACTGTGTGATGAAACTGTAATGTTTGTAAAATCTCAGCAAATAAAGGCATTATCGAAACTATGCTTTGCTTATTGATTTTATCTTCGTTCGTCAATGAAACATACCCCTCCTCACATATTTATGCGTGTATATATATATATATATATATATGTGTGTGTGTGTGTGTGTGTGTGTGTGTGTGTGTGTATGTATGTATTTACTTGTCTGTGTGTTTATATTTATACGTGTAAGGTATTCAATAGTTTGCGCTCAGGAACGTTATAATGATTGTTTAGTTTTCATCTAGACTGCTTCCGTCGACACCAGTCGTTGCGTTTTAGTGAAGAAAACTAACAGAAAGAAGAAAGGAACCATTTTGAACCAACTAAACTTATAAATACGCAGACGCTTTCGTTATCGGATTAGAATTATCTCTTTGCTATCATTCCTCTTTGCTATCATTCCTCTTGCTGATTCTGTATGTGATCCTCACACACAACATCCTTTTCAAGATAGTAGTCATTCAACCTTATCGATATTTCCTCTAAATACTTATCACTTATGTTGTTTTCAGAACTTTTTCCTGTTTGCAATGTGTTTGGGATAACACTGCCTACTTCACTACCTTCCTAGAAAATGGCTGTCATGACAGCTAGCACTTTTCCTGCATATCAAGTTGAATATCGATAACGTGTCAGAAAAGCAGTGTCTCTTAATATCAAATACAACAGCTCACGAAAAGATTCGTTGAAGAATAGCTACCCTGGTATTACCAGAACCTCGTACTAAAGACATTATAATTGATATTCAGTTTGCATTTGTTCTAGCTTCAAACATTTCAAACAACTATTCAACTCTGGCATCGTTAGACATTTCATTGTTTTACTGTTAATTTCATTTGTTCCATCTTAAAAGTTTTGCGCCGCTCAAAGATGTCCCCACTTTTATAAATTTTTAATATGTTAAACGGTGTACAAGCTTATCGTCGACTTTGTACACACTCATACACATTTTAAGATATAGCATCTTCTTAACCTTATTTAAAATATTAGCTACTGAAGTCTGTTGAGACGCGTTAGACTAACTTAATGAAGTTTCTCTTCTCTTCAGATGCAATTATTGGCATAAATTGTATTATATTTTAATTTTGCTTATGTTTTAGAGTTAATATTTGCATATTTTAATAGAGTTAATATTTTTGCATAAAATATTTGCATATTTCACAGTCGTAGGCGTAGTTGTGTGGTAAGAAGTTTGCTTCCTGACCACATGGTTTCATATTCAATTCCACTGCGTGGCACCTTGGGCAAGTATCTTCTACAATGGTCTTGAGCCGGCCAAAGCCTTGTGAGTGGATTTGGTAGACGGAAACTGGAAGAAGCTTGTTATATATATATATTTGTGTGTATATGTGTGTAATATGTATATATATATATATATATATATATATATATATATATATATATATATATATATATATATATATATATATATATATATGTTTGTGTGTGTGTGTGTGTGTGTGTGTATTTTTTGTCCACCACCACCACCACCACTTGACAACCGTTGCTCGCGTGTTTACGTCCCCGTAATTTAGTGGTTCGACCTGAGAGAGAAATAGAATAAGTACTAAGCTTGAAAATAGTAAGTCCTGAGGTCGACTTGTTCAGCTAAAACTCTTCAAGACGGTGCCCCAGTATGGCCGCAGTCGAATGACTGAAACAAGTAAAAGATAAGATATCTACAACGGTACCAATAGTATTTCACTAAGCAGACTTCCTTTATTGTCCATCGTTATTACGTGGTAACCATTAAAAATTCTAAACAGACACATATACACATATTTACATATATAGATGCAAATATGTGTATATATGCACCTAAGTGTTTGTGTATGTGTGTGTGTGTGTGAAAGTATTCTTATATGTTGAAGATTAAGATGACTAAGGCTTCAGGTTTTGTCTAACGGTTTGTTTAACCATTAAAGGAAACTTTGCCTATTTGAGGTTTTATATAAGGAGGTAAGTTTCGTCAGAAAAAAAAAAACTGATGTGCAGAACGCTTTGTTCAGGGCTCCAATGAAAAACAGTTTTTATTTTAAGATACAGAAATGAATTTATTTCTCAAACGCGTGATAATGCTATAAATAGCTTGATCAGGATAAATTATCCATATAATGCAGAAAAATACGTTACCAGCCAGCCATGTAACTCGAACTCACATATTTGTGATTACATGTCAAGTGTTTTACCATTAAACTAAACTGGCCAGCAACGAATTCTTCTGCAATTTTAGAACTTATAAATTTAGCTTCATAAGACGCTAACGATAAATTCCACTTTACGATGAATGTAAACAAAGTTTGTCTTTAGAGGCATTTGGCAGTTTATTGACATGTAATCACAGAGATGTGAGTTCGAGTCTCATGGCTGGCCGGTAACGTATTTTTCTGCATTATATGGATAATTTATCCTGATGAAGCTATTTATAGCATTATCACGCGTTTGAGAAATGAATTTATTTCTATTTCTTACAATACATCTCAATACTTCTAAAGACAAACTTTGTTTGTTTACTTTCATCTTAAAGTTTTTATTTTGTTTACTAAGAGTTTAAATGAAAGCAGATTAAACAGATTTGTCAGCAGAAGGGTTAGTTGAAAAGAAGCTAAGGGCGGTAGCAGGTGAAACACAAAAAGTGTAAAATTTTACTGGATACGGGCCATTACATGGTCAGAATAGAAAATAATAGCTGAGCAAGTTCAGGGTAAATGGATTGACTTCATCGATGTTTTTATTTTAAAAAATGTAACCTTTATTAGAAGTTTATATGAAGAAAAATATTTAACTTCTTTAAATATGTGTGCGCTTGTGTTGTGTGTGTGAGGATGCCAAGTTTCTCGTATAGTTGTGTCTTTAGAAGAAAAGAACTGCCGGAAGAATATACATATTATATACATACATACATACATACATACATACATACATACATACATACATACATACATACACACATACTTACATATATATATATATATATATATATATATATATATATATATATATATATATATATATATATATATATATATATATATACATACATACATACATACATACATACATATATATATATATATATATATATATATATATATATATATATATATATATATATATATATATATATATATATATACATACATACATACATACATACATATATATATATATATATATATATATATATATATATATATATATATATATATGTATATATATATATACTGGTGTAAGCACATAAATGTGAAACAAGGTGGAAAAAGAGTACTCAAATACCAGAGGCAGAGTAATATGCTGTTTACTTTTGTCAATGTTATCCACTTGACAATTAACTGGAGTGTGACATCTTGTATATTTTCCAATATTTACCAAAATAGAAGAAAGCCCTAGGAGCCAAAACAAATCCTACATCTTGTTCTTCATCTCCCTGCACGCCACATCAACATCTTTATTACCGGTACGTACTCCTTTTCAAAAAGGCAGGATATAATGTCAGCGAGAATTGGCAGCTAATTTCAGTAGATCGAGTGATCACATAAAGAGTTTCATTACTGTAGGAATTATCACCCCATCTTCTTTAGGATATCATATTAGCAAAGCACTGAGCTGAAGTAATAGCGTCTTTCTCCTATGATACGAGAATAGTAGGGTAAAGGGCCGATACACAATGACCTTAATGCTGATATATCTCTTACAACAATAGTAATTATCCAAGTCTTTATAATATTCATCTATCAATCAATAAATATTTTATCTTTTATCTTTTATTAGTATCAGTCATTAGACTGCGGCGATGCTGAGGCAGCGCCTTGAAGAATTTTACTCGAACAAATCGACTCCAGTCCTATTTTTTGAGCCTGGCACTTATTCTATCGGCCTCATTAGCTGAATCGCTAGATTATGATGACGTAAACAAACCAACACCGGTTGTCAAGCGGCGATAGGGTCAAACACAGATATATACATACATACATGCATACATACATACAAGCATCAACTCAAGGAATACTGGTGGAATATTCCCATCAAAACTTCTGCCAAATGTAAACATAACAGGGCGGATATTGTTGTTTGGGATAAAAGGGCAAAGGTATGTACTGTCACAGAGGTCAGCTGCCCTGCAGATATAAATATCTCTTTTAAAATCAAAGAAATAGAGGGTATCTATTGACAACTGCTTCGAAACCCCCAGCTTCAATATCCAAACTATGAATTCATATTTATACCAATAATAAGTGGAACACTAGGTTTTGTTAGTAAATGCTTAAAGGAGAATCTGGATAAACTGGGATTTTCAGAAAGAGAAATCGACCGGCTAATTCGTACAAGTCTAGTCAGTGAGTGGAACAGTAAAAATATGCAAGAATTTACTCAAGTTCTAAATGTGAATTTGTCTGTGTTAACTACATCCCAAAGATGGAGCCTTGTATCTTTCTTCGAAACCAGCTCCATCCTCAGTGGAAGTTTTATAATAATTAAAAAATAGAAGAAACGTACATACATATGCACATACATACATACATACATACATACATACATACATACATACATACATACATACATATATTATAAAAGAAGATCAGGAAAATTACATCAAAAAATCATAACAGAAGATATACGCCCAAAATAATATTGTATTAATAGATAGATGTATAAATATATAATGTATGATTATTTAAAAAGTTTGATTAAAATGTCATACGATCGTTTCATGTATGTATTATTCTTCGAAATGGAATCTAAAATTGATAATCATTATTAGGAAATACATCCACTCATCAGACAGAAAGAGGGTGAATTTCCGTGTAGTCAATCGAATGCTATTTAAAAATATAAGAAGAAGCTGTTGTTTAAAGATGTTGTTTGAAAAGTTACTGGCATAGATATGCGTTGGTACAGTCTTGTGCTAAAAATTTTGAAGAAATAATATACATCCGTGGTAAAATCCTCTGCGGTAATCCATAAAGGCTGTGTATAAATATAAATCCCCAAATTTGTTTCTTTATTGCTCACAAAGGGCTATCGGAGAGGGGACATTACAAGGACATGTGGGGACATATAACAGACTGGAAAATAACGAAAAAAGAAACAAAATTTCAAAAACGTATGTTATAATGGATGAAAAATGAAAATGAGGAATGGAATGAAGTTCTCTCAGTCCCACCTCTGAGTCATACCTTTTTTAACTTTTTATATTTAGTTCCTGCCAAGACATTGAACTTTTACTCCTTCAATAGATGTACGTAATCCAGATGCCATGGTAATTTTTCAATATCCAGATCGATTTGCTACATTTCAAGTCCACTTTTAAGCTTTTTGATTTTTTTCTTTTTGCTCCTCATTTAATAACAGGCTGCAATGTCACCCTTGTACATTATCAAATTCATTCGTGTCCACTGATCTTATGTCTTTCCACTTCCTAATCTCCTCGCACAGTTTCTTGTTTGTATTGTTAAACATTATAACATAGTTATTCTTTTTCTTTTTTCGGGAGGTGGGGAAGTTGAAAGGCTTGTGTCTGTATGTATTTGTTTGGGTGCTGGAGGGGGCGGGTAGGTTCAGTGTCTGTAGAGGCGGGTGAGAGGAAGAGGGTGTGGGTGGGTGTTGGGTGGGGTGGGGTTCTATACTTGTTTTACCTGATTTCTTCCTTTTTCTTTTCTTACCGGCTGCTTCCCAATTTCCTTCTGATTCACCTTTTTCTTCTGTTTCTATTAGTGATGGTGGTGTTCTGTTTTCTTGCTTGTTTTTCTTCCTTCTTTTTGTCTTATAGAGGGCAGTTTGCACTAATGTGGCCTTTCTGGCCGCACTTGTAGCATCGAGGGATTCTGCCCTCTACTCTGACCACCATTATTGTGTCTTCCATTGCTATGGTCTCCGGTAATTCCTCAATAATCTCTACCGGCCCCTGTATAACCATATTTAGTGTTTGGCCTTTCCACTTCCTACTTTATGTCCATGGTACGTAGGCAACAGCACCACTTCATCGCTCTTTAAAATAATTGCCGCATTCACCCTTGCCAAGTCTGTATCTTTAAACCTTACTTAAATCGTTCCGTACTTGGCTCCTCTGGCAAGACACCTTATCTCTTGCCAGATTGGCATTAGTGCCTTCTCCACTTGAGTCGTTGTCATTATTTCAATTTTGCCAGCCGCTACCCAATGTGTCTTGTATGTGACAGTACATTCCCTCCTGTTGACAATCAATTCCTTAAGAGGGCTTAATTCCTCATTGGTTTCTTCTCGCCTTATCATTTTAAAACAATTTTCCCATTCATCCCATTCTATTCAATGTTCTTTAATCTTTGCAATCTCCGCAAAGCATCTATCTTCTCTCGCCCGTTTTTACTCAACGAAGAAAGATGTCTTAATCAAACTTTTTAAATAATCATACTTTATATATTTATACCTCTATCTATTAATACAATAATATTTTGGACGTATGTCTTCTGTGATGATTTTTTGATGTAATTTTCCTGCTCTTATCTTTAGCATTTTAGGTGTTCAAACATCCTCAGTCATATTTAATGATAATTTCCTTTTTGGTAACACATTACTAAACTGTTGCCTACAGGGTGGTATTTTTGCTAGCCACTCGATAACATTTCCACATTTGGTTCCCAATTCTAATTATTTTTATAATATTTTACGTCTAATTATTTTTTTGATCCTGCTTAGTAAATATTACTTTCATTATTTTATCCCGGTCATAATCTCTCTTTTTGAAAGAGGCAACCTGTTATATATATATATATATTCATCATTAATAATTGGTAGAACTTAAATAGGTGTGCATAGATATAGGTAGATAGGTAGATGGATGGAGACACACACACTCACACGCACAAGTCTGGTGCTGTGAGGACCACATGAGAATGACGTTTCCTTACTTTTATAAATATACCTAAATTTAAAATGAATTAATATAACGATATCATTCATTCAGCATGTGTTGAAATATCCCAAAACCAGTTTAATTCCACACAAGTATATGTTACTTTTCATATAATTTATGTGTTAATTTTATTTACTGAAACTTGTTAAAAAGCATATTTTGCTTTAAAGTAGTATCTCTTTGTAGACACAATTGTCAGTTTCCATTTCTCTCAGCCAATTTTTTTTACATTAGCCTTCTTTCGAACTCTAGAGGATACAACATACAGCTTACCATGTGAGAAGAATTGTGTCGGAAAATATATTCCAATTTGTTCAAAAGTCTGTCCCTGTGTCTTGTTGCACGTCAAGGCAAAAGCTGGCTTGACAGGAAATTGTTTGCGTTTAAATGTGAGTGGAAATTCCATTTCTTGAGATGCATGTGGTATTCTTGGGATTGGAAGAGTTGAACCTGCATAAGGACCAGAAGCAATCTCAGTCTCAATAACATGATCACGTAAAGTGACAATGATATAATGTATGCCATTGCAATGTCCATTAGTAGCATTTAAATTTCTCAGAAGCATTATGCATCGTTTTTCCTTCAGTTTGATAATGTGTGGTGAAAACCCTAATGGTGTAAGTTTGTTGATGAACTTGATTGAGTACAGAGTTTCATTATCAACTGTATCTGAGCTTCTATATATGTTTAGCTCACCAAGGGTCCTGGTCAACAGAAAATCATTCACAAATTGTGCTGCTTCATATGTTGGAGTAACAATGGTTCTATTTGCAAGCCACACAGGGTTTGTGAAGTTATTTTTGAGATCAGCATATACAAAATCACTCTGAAATAGTACCTCTTTTAAGGCAAAGGTTATTGGGTACTTTGATTTTGAATTCCCTTTCTTGCATCAAAAAGTAATTAGCAAACTCTCTTTCATCAGAATGATCTTCTGTAAGAAGTCTTAGATTGGTTGTCAACCCCACTACTTCCACATGATCGCAAAGAAAAGATCTCTTCAGTGATGCATCAACAATTTGTGATCTGACACTATTAATTTGAAGTAGAATATTATCCTCTCGAGATACCCTAGCCAGTCGATCATGTGTAGAGGAAACAGAATCATGTCTACGTGTCCGTGCATATTCAGACTTCTGTTTCAGTCGTTTGCCCAGGTTTCATCTGATTCAGTGCCCGTCTTTCTCTCTGCCATTGTGCCTTTGCTGCTAAATTTTCTTTTTCAGTCGCATATTATATATAAACGAAAGCTCGTTAAAAACTATCTCGTTTAGTGTGCTAGAAATAGCAGCGATCACATAGTTATTATTGTAAGACTTATAGCGTTCCAAGTAGCCATACCAACAATGTCACTTCTTCATTAAAAAAATATATATACCGGTATATTAAAGAATTTTCATTTTATCAAAAATATTCATTTAACAAACTCCGGAAACTTATAATATTCTTGAAATTGTGCCTCGTATCAAAGCTATGTAGCTATTATTAAATTATCATTAATGAAAATAGAGGCGAGCGAGAATGAGAGACTGTTGCAAATAAAAACGTAAAATGTTGCCTGCAAAGAATTAATGGTGTTTATTATCAAACATTAAACTCTACTCCGCAGTGAATGCAATGAATATTTAAATTCAAGAAGAATTGGACGCAGTGAATGCAATGGATATTTAAATTTGCGAGAATTTGGAGTTAAAAAGATTCAATAAAATTCAGAAGTCGAAATTATAGTCAATTTCTTAGAACATGAATTTATAAAAATATTTCCAGACCGTCAAGCTTTTAATATTGTTTTCTTTTAGTACTTTTAGTAATTGTTACATTCCTAATTTATAAGCAGCTTTCTCCATTATGGTATAGATATATACAAGCAAAGATACACGGCATTGCTCGGAATTGAAATGACATAATTTGTACATATATTACAGTTATGTTGAAACATGTGATATGGAAAGTGCAGCATTGACGACAAAACATTTATGGAGTAAACGATGGGCTGATTCGACTAAGCGACATGTAATGCGTCCGTTTGGAGAATTCCAGGTCCTAACCTGTCATGGAAAATTGGGGGTGGGGTGTTTGTGATTTTTGAACGCACTGAAAAGCTGTCAGTGGATATACTCTCCTTTCCGGCGGCCGGCCTCGCGTCTAACATGATCCATTGCGTGGTTGACAGTCGAATGAATGTAGGTGTAATGGAGATATTGTATGTAAATGGGTACATTCCGGAAAGGGGCTGCAATGGGAGACGGCAACGGGGAAGTGAACTGTTGAAATGTTGCAGAAGGCGAAGGGTTGACATTGGATTGCTAGTGTGGCTGTAGAATTAGAAACATAAGCTGAGCCTATGCAGTCACATGAGAATATGTAGTAATGAATTACTTTAAAAAGTAAGGCGTAATAGCTTACCACGTGGTTGGTGGGAGTAATTGGAGAATATGCTTTGATATTGAAGTCCATGCAGGAAACTGCTTTGTTGGTGCAGTCTTCGGGTTTGTTGGTATTATGCCAAAATGGAATCTATCTTCACCATTCACTAAGAGCAATGGATACTGGAGTGCATTGAAGGATGTAGTAATTCCTACAAAACCTCTTGGTAAAAAATATTCTTTGTTTTCCCTTGTAGAACAAATGCAAATAGATTTTTTTGCTTCCCACCCTAGAGCAGTCAACGTTTAATCGCTCGTGTGAGAAACATAACTCTTCCAAGTGAAGTTCTACCACAGACAGTGTTTGACCCTGGGATTTATTGATGGACATTGCGAAGCTGATACAAATAGGAAATTGCACTCTTTGGATGTAAAAGGAATTTCTGCTCCCAGTGGAATGAGTGGAATTCTGAGTATGAAAACATCCTCTCCTTTTCCACATTCTGAGAGAATGGTGGCCTCAGTAACAGGTGGCTTCTGTAACACCAGGCGTGTCCCATTGCAAAGTATTGGTGGATCCAAACTCCTCCATAACATTACTGGAGTTCCCACTTTCAGTTTCAGTCTGTGGAGAGGTAGTCCTGGAGGCTCCAATGAATTGAGAAATTTACCACCTCTTCTGGATCTGGGATTGTAACAACTGACTTATAGATGTGAGGACTTCGAGGAAGGTACTGCAACAGCTGTTCATTAATTTTACTTACAGTGGTGTTTTTTGGAGCCAATTGAGATTGTGATAATTTTTTGACCAATGGATGTAAGGGCGACAATCAATTTCTGAAAGTTACTTCACAAAGAGTTACCCGCTTCTTCACATAACCCAGGAACGGGTATTTCCTGCTCCCATGGGGCCCCGTTACTCATTATGTGGAAAAATTCTAAGTCTAAAACCATCTGTGGAACATATGTAATGTATGCTCCCAGTTTGGAGAAAATCAGTTGAAAAATACGGCCGTTATAATCTTTTACACACATACACACACACAGAGATAACGAGGTTTATATATTCTATATGTATGTATGTATGTATGTATGTATATATGTGTGTATATATATATATATATATATATATATATATATATATATATATATATATATATATATATATATATATATATATATATATCCGAAGTGTACAATATTATGCTGCATACTGCACACTTCAAATAATATATCCACTCTATTGACTGATATGCTAATGCATTTTTTCCTGACTTATGAACGCTTAGATGACTTGCATGCGTATATATATATATATATATATATATATATATATATATATATAAAGGTGTTATAATACTATTTCACAGCCATACCAACGATCCAATAATACTAATCGACATATATAAAAAACAGCCATACCAATAATCCAACATACCTCCATCATCAACTGTCGGCGGTGTCAACAGCACTAAAATTAGTGTTGTTTGGGAACAAACAAACCAAAGAAACCACAACTTTCAAACACAGTTACCCAATGTACAACCGTATCGATAAATAAATTCCATAAGTAAATTACAACCCCTCCTAAATACGTGACTAAACAGCGACAACTCTATTAAGTAATTAAAAATTATAATCCCTACCGTCTTCCGTAGTGTAATATAAAAGTAAAGCTTAATAACCACATTATTTCAATCAATATATAGGCAGGATTAGGTCAACTGCTCGAATTGTAATTGCCCGATGGACAACTGCTCGGAAGACAACTGCTCGACGGACAACTCCTGATAGACATCTACCCAATAAATATCTGCCCGAAAGATACTTTCACTTTATCTGTCATTCATTTCACTTTATCTATCATTTGGGCAAATCTTCCTGTCCTCAAAAATTGTATTTTACTTCAGTTTGCTGAAGTAAAAGACTTTCAGGTGTCAAAAGGCCAAGCAACTCTGTTAGCAGTGAAGCTCGTGAAACTTTTTCATCTTAATTTGCATACAATTGTTAGTACCCATGCATTTCATTAAAACTAAAAGTGGAGGTTTGAAGCTCTGCTATAATGGTTACGTCTACGTTAAGAATAAGGACTTGTCATCAGGAAATACGTTCTACGTGAACGCCGCCGACATGACAACTGCAAGGTTAAAATTATACTGCGTGGAGAAGAAATAATTAGCCAGATACGTGCGCACACTCACGCTGCAGATATTCTTCGTCAAGATCTCCTATCTGTACCCGAGGAAATGAAGGAGAAAGCTATTACAATCCAGCAAACTTCACAACAAATTATAAAACAAACTTTACAGAATGTTTCGAAAAAAGTCTCTACTCAACTACCGGCCATGAGCACTATTAAGCGTTCAATCAGAAGATATAAGCAAGTTATATACGCTCCGCATCCCATACCGAGAAAATTGCATGGCATGATTATTCCAGGTAAATACAAAAAACATGAAATGAGGAAAATTTCTTACTTTACGATAATGAATCCAGTGAGAACCGTGTACTTTTGTTTTCTACTGAGAAAAATATGCGACTCTTGCAATTTTCAAGTGATTGGTTTTGCGATGGTACATTCAAAGTAGTGCCAGAACCATTTTACCAACTCTACTCTATTGACTGTTTAGTCTCCAAAAGAACGATTCCTTGGGTCTTTATATTATTGCTTAAATAAACGTCAAACCACCTATGAAGAACTTTTTAGCCAACTTTAGGCTACTAAATCCAGGCTCAATCCAGCTAGTAATCTGATCAATTATGAACAAGCTGCCAAGAATGCAATTGCTGAAATTTTTCCAAGTGCAATTATCAAACGGTGTTTTTTTCACCTCTCTCAAGCAGTTTATCGCAAGGTACAATCAGAGGGATTACAATCGAAACATCAGAGCGATGCTGATTTTGCTCTAAGCATTCACATGATACCAGCTTTGGCTTTTGTGCCAGCAGACAATGTTGAAACAGCATCTGAGCAATTACAAGAAAATTTGTGTCATGAAGCAGATCCAATCATTGATTACTTTGAAGATGCTTTTATCGGTAGAATACGACGGCATAACAGATTTTCTTATTTGTATGTGGAACATGTATGACCGCGTATGGGATGGCATAACCATTTACAGGCGAATATAACATCAAGTCATCCAAATAGCTGGCATTTTCTTCAGTCATTGAAGACGGAACATGCACTTAACGACACGATCATCAACCAATTGCTAGCAGGACATCAGTCTTCACCTCAAAAAGAAAAAAATATCAAAATTTAACGAAAAGAATTACATATTTTGTGGAGAATTATGAAAATCAAGAAGTGATAGATTTTTTTGAGAGGAATAGCTTTTAGTTTTAGTTTATTTTTACTATTTTCCAAATTACATTATTGTTCGTGAAACTGATAAATTATCTGTAAATAATGTTTTTATAAAATTTAATGTCTTTTGTTTTGTTTTGTTAAAGTTTTACCTATGTTTCCACAAATAAAACATAAATTCTATTTTTTGTACTTTTATTTTACCTTTGAAAGAAATTAATTTTTTTATGTTACTCTATGACAACTAAAAGGGTTTAATATAATTTTAGCCTAGTTAATTTTAGTATTTTTATTTTTTAGTTTCAGTTTACTTTAAGATTATCGGGTAATTGTCCATCTGGCAGTTGCATTTGTCGGGCATTTTTCCATCTAGCAGTTGACAGTTGAGCAATTGCCGTCAGGCACTTGGCTGTCGGGCAGTTGTCCGGATACCATTTATACACACACACACACACACACACACACACACACACACACACACACACACACACATATATATATATATATATATATATATATATATATATATATATATATATATATATATACACACGTGCGCGGACGATTGCCACTGAGAAAACTTCCACTGGGATAATTGCCACTCGGAACATTGACCATGTGAGAGAATTACCACTGGGAAAAATTCCCATATGTGAACAATGTCACGGGGAACATTGCTCAGATGTGAGCATGGAATAAACGTTTATTATATGTAGGTCCCTATATCATATTTGCGTATATACACAAAAATACACCCAACAACCCAGTCAATAGCAATTTACTAGTAAACTTGAGCTATGACATGCTTGCTAATTCGAAATGGTTTTGTTTTGCTTTAAAACTGTTCAAGTTAAGATCCATAATGGCACATGTGATAAAAGTGAATGTGGAAATGATATGCTTGTTGATGAATTGCAATGCATGTATCATGGCAAAAATAAGAGTGGCACAATTATTTATTGGGAAAAGATTACACACAAAGGCATCAATAGAGAATAAGAAAGCAAAATTACACACGAAGGCATTAATAGAGAATATTGAAATTTTAAAGTTTGTTAATGAGTATTGTCACTCTGCAACTAAGGATGATCTTGTTTATAAACAACAATACCAGACCGATAATGCATTCTCTCTTTTAATGAAGTATTTTTCCGCACTTGCATTTGTGCCACCCGAATAAGTTATTGAAGTTTTTGAAGAGCTATCAGCGGATGAAAGTATATCATCGGAATTTATCTTTTACTTCGAAATGACTTACATAAGGATATTAAGAGGAAGAAGAAACGACCGATGCTGAGATCAACCTATGTTCGCACTTGCTCTTTGGAATGTTTACAATCGAACTGAACTAGCTTTACCCCGTACCAATAACAGTGTTGAAGCATTTCATAATGTGCTAAATAAATCTGTGAGTAATTCCCACCCTAACCTTTGGAAACTAATCCTTGCATTGAAACAGGAGGAAAGCTTAGCTAAAACTAAGCGTGTTCAATTTAAACGAGATCCTTTCTCGAAAAATAAAAAATATAACATTAATGTACGAATGAAGCGTAATGTTGACATTTATGGAAACACCAATCATAATTTTTTGGATTTTAAGTCTATTGCATATAATATGCACATATTTTAATTAAACTTTTAAATATCTAATGCTTTTTAAATAATCATTAATTGTATTTGAAATTTAAAAAAAAATTCTAAATATTGTAAAGCCTTTTAAATAATTCTTTACTTGTCTTTTTAAATAAGTTAAATTTTCCAAAACAATTCTCAACTTCAATTTCAGTCAGAAGATTATAAGGTGTTTTGAAAAGAAAACCTGAAACCTATATTTAAATTTTAAAACCATGTCGACGAATACCACATAATGTATACACTGTTCTTTTGTATAAAATATTTTGGAATTATTTTACTTTCACAAACCCTCTAAAGTTCTAAATAGAATAAGTGTTTATTGTATGTATTTTTGTGTTATGAACGAATCTGACCTTCAAACCTCTCACAAATATACTACACACATAATAAACGTTTATTCAATTTATAATTGTAGACGGGTGTGAAAGTAAAATTTTACTGAATATTTCCCAGTGGCAATGCTCACATCAGGGCAGTGTTCTCAGTGAGAATATTCACACATGGACAATGTTCCGAGTGGCAGTGTTCCCAGTGGTAATTCTCCCACATGGGCTAATGTTTCGAGCGGCAATTATCCCAATGAAAATTTTTCCAATGAAAATTATCCTAGAACCATATTTATACGACAGGCTTCCTTCAGTTTCCGTCTACCTAATCCACTCACAAGGCTTTGGTAGGCCCGAAGCTATAGAAGATACTTGCTCAAGATGTCACGCAGTGGGACTGAACCAGGAACCATGTAGTTGGTAAGCAAATTTCTTACTACACAGAAATCCCTGACCTATAAGTCAGTTTTCATATTTTCTTGTTATTGTGCAGTGTGCTTACAAAAGCACTTTCTCGCTTCCTCTCCATCTGGATGTAAAATAAGTTGCAGAGTTAATCGATGTAAGAAATGAGATCATCGAGGGATTGGTAAATGTTTCGCTAACTTTGTCGATTGGTCTGATATCAATTCAGGTGTTTTATTGTAATCTGTGAAGGACTGTTTTTTTATGTCGTTCGACTTAGCTATAAATAATGGATTTCAGATATTTCCTGTATTTCATGTTACGATATACAAAATACCCCAGCTTAAAGCTATAGAAGTTGGATATTTGAATTAACATCTTGATTTTAACATTTCACATGACTTATATATCAAAAGCAGCATGTTATTAGAAATGGCAGCTGGTTAATTCCAGTACAACAGGCACACGTCTAAATAAATCAACAGCTTAGAATAATTTCAACATGCTCACATAGAATTTTTTCATGGATAGTTAGAAGGCAAGATGTCGATGAGTGCTGAGAGGAGGTGAAACGAAGAAGTTATCTCCAGACAGGATACCCGTATCGGATACTTGCAGGAAAACGAACTCTGCTATTGACACACAAAAGATAGATGTGCCGTTAACCGATTAGCGGATTAGGAAACAGTTATCAGTATCTTGATGGTATGTTATATTCTTATTAATAGTTGGAAGCAAATAAAATGCTATACGAAATATAACGTGTTGGATATATATATATATATATATATATATATATATATATATATATATATATATATATATATATATATATATATATATATATATATATAATTGCTAAAATAATTTATCTCATTATTTGTATATTGCAATATGATTCAATATTTAAACTACAAACTGACTTCGAAAAACTTATAATTATTCAGAATAATGATTCATCAATATAGAAACGAAATTTTCTTGAACGATCTGCTAACCTATATTATTTGATTCTCAATTACAAAAATATAAGATTATACATACATACATACATACATACATACATACATACATACGTAAATACATGCATACATACATACATACATACATACGTGGTAAGTAGCTTGCTTAACAACCACATGGTTCTGGGTTCAATCCCACTGCGTGGCACCTTGGGTAAGTGTCTTCTACTATAGCCTCGGGTCGACCAAAGCTTTGTGAGTGGATTTGGTAGACGGAAACTGAAAGAATCCCGTCGTATATATATATATATATATATATATATATATATATATATATATAGTCAAAGAGAGTTAGCGGTTGTGAATCCAACCAACTAAGGGATAGTATATATCCAAATATACTGCTGGTAATATACCCAATTATTAATACACAAGTGTTGGTTATTGCGTGGCAAATTGCACTATTGAGCGTAATAAATGGACGAGGGTAAAAAGTGGTTTATCCTTAATTTATACGGCAAGAAGAAAATGGAGGAGATCCAGAGATAGTATGCATCAACTGCTAGGCATTATATTATGTCTATTTATTTATTTTAAACAATTATGAGAATATATATATACATATGGAAAGATTGTGTTTTACATACATAAATAAATACCAGTAATTTCTATAACAATAAAAGAAGAACAGTTTCTTACAGAGGTCACAGTACCCCACATGTTATTTCCATTTTTTCAGTAGTGTTCAGTGGATAAAATTAACGTACTTAGGTGTGCCTCTAGGCTTCATCAGAGAGTTTAGAAGAGGGTCTAAAAAGTTCAGAGGGCTAATATATGTATATATAAACATACATATACACACACTCTCTCTCTCTCTCTCTCACACACACACACACACACACACACACACACACACACACACACACACACATACACACACACACACACACACACACACATATACGCATGCACACACATCCAAAAGAATCAGTTATTAGTAGGTATAGTACAATATTCCTATTAAAGAGTGTATAAGAAGAGAAATAATAAGAGTAAACTGGAAGTAAGCAATAGAGTTTGAGAGTACAGCTTTGTAGAAATGAAAAGGTGTATGAAAGGAGAAATATAGACACACACACACACACACACACACACACACACACACACACACACACATACACACACACACACACACACACACACACATATATATATATATATATATATATATATATATATACATACATATAATATATAGACACACATATTTCATGCGTTAGGAAGACTGGATTCCTGCAGTGGTTCGTATTTTCCTTGCATATAAAAACACAGACATATAAACATACGATATGTTTACAGTTGAGGGCTTGAGAGTATGGTCCACATTACGGGGGTGAAAGTTTCTATTAATAGGTGTGATAGAAGTTGGTATTAAACGTAGTAAAGCTCCAGGTAGTTGCTAAGATACTGTATTAGTTTCCGTTATTTTCCGGTCAACAAGTTGCTGAACCCCTGTGTGTAGTGGAGAGGGGGGTTATACATATATGTAGGTATGCATGTGTGTACACGCACACACACACACATTTGGTTTCAAGCAAGTTCAGGAAAGCTCACCGCTGTCATCCAGGCGAAGCGTGCTGCACTACTCGAACATAAACATCGCTCCAACCAGGAAACCAAACAAATATAAAGAAACACAAGAAGCAAAACCCACAAAACATCCAGATGCTGTGCAAATGACTATTGATTACAGTTTTGCAAAAGTATTTGACACATCATTTGATACACGTGACATGATTGAAGGGATTAAGAATGCAATCATACCAACTATGAACGAAACAACACCACTGAAAATCGTAAAAGGCGAAACCCTCGAAGATAGAAGTAAGCAGATGGAAAGATGGGTAGGGTATTGTTTCAAACTCTATTCCACAGAAAACAGTATCTCGTTCAATGTGCTGAACATCGTAGAACATCTTCTAATGATGTAGGAACTAGATGCATGGCTATTTTCCCATTATCAAAGCATTGGAATTGGATAACACTTCATCAAAAGCCATCAAGTGGGCAAAGAGAATCCTGTTGCGCTACCTCTACAAACTGCTGCGCTAATGCTGGAAAAGAACGGTGATACGGGGTATGAGAGACTAAAATATAGTTACTCTGCAAGAACAAAGTTTCAATGCGGCTTCAGGTCAGAACGCACCATAACCGACATGATCTTTTCCCTTTGACCACTACAAATAAAATGCAGAAAGCAAAGACTACTGGCCTTGACCTCAGGAATGCCTTTGAACCTGTAAATACAAATGACATATTCAAAATCATTGTTAGTCTTGGATGCTACCCGCGATTAGTCATAATTTATCAGTCATTTTGTACAAACATGCAAGGTGTCCCTTCCTCAGAATCCTTCAGCATTCGCAGTGGGGTGAAACAAAGTTATATGCTTTCCCCTGCTGTTTAATGTCTTCTTTGCTGTCACGTACGCATTTGGATTATTAACGGAGGGTGTTTACATTCCCGGAAAGTGCTTAGTCTGAACTAACTGAAGACAAAAACTAAACTCATATAACTATAACTGATCAGAACTATAACTCATCAGAAACATAATTTTCGCAGATGATGTGGTACTAGCAACACATTCGGGGGAGCAACTGCAACGCCGCATAGTCTCGGCTTCGACTTGATCGTGTCTGAAGAAGATATAAATGCTGGGTGAAGATGTTGAGCACTTGTCTATCATTACCATCAACAACTGCGAGCTGAAGGTACTTCATGTGTTTATATACCTCGGTTTCACCACCAAGAACAACCTCTCTGTACAGTCTGGGATCAACAGACTGGAAGAATAACATCAACATTAGCTCGACTTACAACGACAGTCTGAGAAAGCAACAAGCTACCAGCACACGTCAAGCTCGCAGTCTACAGGGCTCACGTCCATAACCCACTGCTTTATGGCAGTGGGACTTGGAACATCTACTTCAGACAAGCGCGATGTCTAAATGTCAGCCACCTACGAAGCTTGAAACGGATAATAAACATTAAGTGAAGACAGCGAAAATGAGATTGCGTATTTGTGCCCGAGCGCAGATTCACAGTCTACTCATCCTACCCCAACAACATCTCCGCTGGCTGGACCATGTACGCTGAATGTCAGATGGGAGCATTTTGAAACACCTGGAGCGTGGTGAACCGAGAAATATTAAGTCTCGTTACGTCAACATCCAAAAATGCAAGAACATTGTTGATGATTGCTCCCGCTGGTTGCTAGAACTAGAAGAGGGTCTAAAAATATGCGAGAGGCGGGTGCGGCTTGCCGATGAAAAAAAGAAAATGAGTTGAAAAAACAGCACCTTCGAATGCTGTCAGTACAGCCAGAGCTGTCACTCACACGTAAGTCTCTATAGTCAAAATAGAAGTTTCTCTGCCAACTATTCCAGAGTAGATCCATAGTCTTGCGAGACATATACGGTTATGTGCGTATGTGCGTGTGTATGTGTGTGTTTGTGTGTGTGGGTGGGTGCGTGTGTGTGGGTGGGTGTGCGCGCGCGCGTATGTGAAAAAGAAATGAAAATGAGCTAAGAAAGTGATCATGCTGGAAGTGCAGAAAGGCTTTAAAAATTTTATCCTGTATGGCATTTGATATAATCTTATTTCAGTGTTAGTCATCATAAATGTGTTCTACCATTTTTTTTGTATGTCTAAGCATCTCATTCTGCTGGAGACAAGGTAGACCAACTGTTGTGCTAATGACTCCCTTTTATAGCAGAAAGTTTCCCTATGTCTCCAGCAAATGTAATTGTCTTTTCTAAGTTGCAAATCCATTTTGGAGAATTTTTGAATTTTTGATCTTTTTTCATTATCCTCCCTTTTCATATATATATATATATATATATATATATATATATATATATATATATATATATATATATATGTGTGGTGTTCTCGTCTACGTTTGTTTGCAATGTCCTGTACCCAGATATGCACCTATACATACAGGTGGATGTCGGTATGCACATACCTGTACGTATATATGCATATACTCATTTACTTTTGTTTATATATATATATATATATATATATATATATATATATATCAATGACGAACAACGGTATATTAAACACATGATAAAATTCTTAATTTGTTTGAAATAATCTCTGCTGCGTGAGAGATTTGAACAATCGCTTGGTTGCAATTAGCTCCATCCCGATATGAGATGGTCCTATTTGCAACTAGGTTAGAAGGTTTCAATCTATCAACGCTTATACTGAGTTCTAACAACACCATCATTTGACTGCATATGAGTAAATACCACGTGCGAGCATTTAAGTAAGAAAGAAAAAATGCATAAATATTAAAAACACAAAAGAAAAACATAGTTTTAAATTTTCTGATTTCTATTCTCAGTTGTGCAACAAGACAGTGGAATAGGGATTCTAATATTACTTGGTTTTCATGAGGGACTTGCATAAGTCAGAGAATAGACTGAGTTAAGTGGAAGTAGGGGAGCGGTATATTCTGAGAATATTTCTGATAAAGATGCAGAATGAGAACAAGGTTGAAAAAAGTTTCAGTTTGAAATGCGATAGGCAAGAAAAATAGATGGCTAAAACGTTGACTATAACAAGCAGGCTTTGAATTCTGTATTATATATATAAAGCAGAATATTTTGGTGGATTATAAATTGTGAAAGGGCAAACACCCTTAATAATGTATCATTTTTTGCTTTATCAAACAGTAGCTGCTTTTACTTGGTCAGCCATCATATTTTTTTTACAGGGAATTTTGTTTCGGCTGAATATGGATATTGATTTATTTTTATGGCTTTGAATTATTTTTGCGTTGTTGTTATTTTTGTGTTGTATTCAAGGATGTTGAGAAATTATTCAACCACATCATCAACACAAAAATGATTCAACATCTCCAATGGAAACAAACTTGCCGCAATACAATGCTTCTTATCCACCCAAAATTCTTCTGCGACCGCTAAACAAAGTTACAGAAGCTGTGGTTTGATTAACTCAAATCTGAACAGTATTAACAAAAATTACCTACAATGAATGCTTGGAGAAAATATTTTAAAATCTTGTTTTCTTTGCATTAAAAACAATACAAAATGACCTCTAGTTTCGGCATTAAGAGAAGCATGCTCCTATTTGTCGGTTTACTTTCGATTTAATGGGCTTTCAGCATTAACAAGCAGACACTCCGTTACAATCGAGTGAGTTGCTTCTACACATGTATGTGTGCGTGCATGTGTGTACACATGTATATATAAATCTATGCATCCTTATGTGTGTGTGTTTGTATATATAGATAGATATATAGTAATGTATAAGATTTTTCAGATCACATTTGGAAAATTCGTCCCAAATTCAATGAAATATGAATATTTTCTTAATTTTACATATTTACTTAGTGCAAATCTTAACTCAGTAGTTTTAATACCCAATTCCACATATCATGCCTTTATTTCAATTTTTTTTCCAGAGAGAGAGAGAAGAGAGAGAGAGAGAGAGAGAGAGAGAGAGAGAGAGAGAGAGAGAGAGAGAGATACGTTATATAATGAAATTCGATCTGCCATTATAAATGCAAATACAAACTCCTCACTTCTATACAAATATGCACAGATCTAAATCAGTAAAAGAGATGTAATAGATGAAATGTAACATTACAACCCTGCGCAAAAAATTTCTTACTATATATGCGAATGCCACTATATAGTTATCTGTTTAATTATATGCCTAACTCACAATGGTTAGAGAATGAATAAGAAATTTTCTCATGAAACCATAGAAATATACATGTACATTATTTATAGATACTCTACACCTACCTACCTACCTACCTACTTAGATGCAGACATACATACATGTAAACATACGTATATATATATATGTACATACATATATATATATATATATATATATATATATATATATATATATATATATATATATATATATATATATATATTTGTGTGTGTGTGTGTGTGTGTGTCTGACCACATCACGTTGAAATCATCGTTTCTTGTCCGACACCCGAAGTTAAGCAACGTCGAGCCAATTTAGTACTTAAGATAGATGAACGCTTGGGGAACCTATGTAATGTAAATATCTTCATGGTGGCCCTCCAGCATGACCACAGCCGCATAGCTGAAACGAATAAAAAAATTCATAAATATATCTACACACACACACACACATACTCATATATATCATACATACATATACAAGGTGCATTCAAAAAGTATCCGACATTATTTTTCCCCGCCAAAACTGATGCTGCGTTGGCAAAATCCTTTGGGTGAGAGATGATGTACAGAT
>NC_142928.1:115815157-115830157 GCF_046866305.1 Octopus bimaculoides | reverse complement strand
GAAAGTTAAAGACGAAACATTTAAACTAGTTGAAGCCAAGTCTCTCTTAAGATCTTTATTGGTTTTCTTGAATCCTTCACGCTTTTTCTGATCAAATCCTTATCATCGTAAGGTGTTGTCATGCATCATCTTCCACATCTTCCACATCTTCCACATTTTCCACATCTTCCTCGGCTTGTACGCTTGTGTCTTCACCTTCCTTCATAATTTCACCAACGGTTCACTTTGCCACGTTCAATTTTTCAGCAATCTGTCTGATACTAAAACTAGCCTTTTTTTAAAGAGCCATCACGCTTCCGGGGTGTGATATTCGCCATGAATTAAAAAGCTGATTATGAATGCGCGCAAGAACAACACTGAACGAGCTCCAGAGAGGCACTCATGCAGATACTGGATCAAAGCCACAACTGATTAGATGCCAGATGTCGTCCCTGGACTCTTCTGAACGAAAAAGAACAAAAACGTCATTAGTTTATTCACAAATTACGACATATGAAAAATGTCACGAAATTAGATCCTGTCCAGATTAATTTGCACACTACTGTATATACGTACACGCACGCACACGCGCACGCGCACGCACACACACACACACACACACACACACACACACACACACACACACACACATTCACACGTACATATATATTACAATAGCGGAGCGGAAGGGGTAGAGTTAGGTTTACCCAATTCTTTATAATGTACCTTTACCCATCTATATCAAGGGAGCTCTTTTTTAAGGCACTGGACTTTACTAGGGCCTACACTGAAGTCAGTGACGAGGATATACAGAAAGAGAAAACGGCCACATGCTAGATAAGCTTAGAAAGGACCTCACCAGCATCATGAACTATCTTGGACTGAAGGTTTCGATAGAAACCAACCTGAAAACGGTGGATTTCCTTGATGTGACTCTAGACTTGGAGTTCGGTGCTTATAGACCCTTCAGGAAGCTAAATAAGAAGCTATCATATATTAACACAGGTTCCTGTCGTCCAGCAATAGTTTTCAAGAACCTCCAAAGGCTATCAGTAGAAGAATCGCCAATTTATCTTCGTGCAAAAAGATTCTTGATACTGCCACCCCGAACTACAATGAGGCTCTGGTTTCGCCAGCGGTTTCGAGAATAGAATTAGTTACACGCCAGACCACAACCCTTCCAAGAGAAAGCGTCACTGGAAAGTGTTGTGGTTCACACCATCCCTCTATTTAAGTGTTAAAACCGGAGAAGGTCAGATTTTAAAGAGCAACCAACACCCAGGTATTTACCTGAATAACAGAAGTGAATATTTTAATCCTTGCCCACACGAAAGGAGGTACATCGTATATCCTATCATACTGGCGCGCTCCATCATGGTAATTGAAGAAGTTAGGTTTGTGGTTCTTTAAAACAAAACAGGGTCGCTTTGGATTTAAAGGTTCAGTCTTCATTTGTAAGTTATATTTTACCATAATTTTCTTAGCTTCTAGGTTAGCTTTTCTGATAGCATATTTACCAGTAATCTTGTATATTTTTTGCATTTCCTTCCTGAGTAATTTTAGGTAAAAATCCGTGTTTAAGTGGTACAGTTACCAGTTTTATCCGATTGAACAAGTATGCCTTCCATGCTGTTTATTTCTTTGGTAATATTATGTAGATATCTTAGATCTTTATTCCTTAAGGCGGGACGATGGAATTTAACAGTCTTAACAGTAGACTAGAGTTCTTCTTCAAACTGTTTTAAACTTGGGTTAGGAGGAGGATTATTTTTAGATTTGAACAGTCTACTAAATTCTGAATTTTGTCATTTGAGGGTGGTTTGATACCCTTATCATCGAAGAAGAAAGCTTGCCATCTGATACGATTAATGAAAGAATTAGTCTTATTGAGTTGTTTAAGGAAAAGCTTTCTTGGGGGAATAGGTACATCCTTGAGAGAGATGTTAATACTAAAGGTCTCCATTTGCAGTAACTATTCCGGTTGCAACATTTGCCAATGAAAACCTGGTGTGTATATATCAATGTTCAATTTACTAGGAAAGAACCAGAGGAACAGTTACAAGGTAGCCAGATGTCACATAAGCGCCCAAGAACTTAGTAGTCACACTTGCATGGGAGTTAATTCCGGGGAGAAGTGAGATGTGTTTTAGAGAACATAAAAATAATGCACAATGGAGATAAACGCCCAAGACGTTATTTAAATCATTTATATCACCATAAACCGACATATGCTTCGATAGATGCATTAAATTAAATCCGAGAGGAAGAATAATGTGGAAAAATGCATCAATCTCATCTGGGAGGATATAAACAGCAGTGTTCATCGATAAGTCACTTTAGATGTAAGAAACTACGATATATCTGCTACCTTAAGTATAATGTCGTTACATATATATATATATATATATATATATATATATATATATATATATATATATATATATATGTGTGTGTGTGTGTGTGTGTGTGTGTGTGTGTGTATACATACATGTGTGTATGTATACTATTGTAACCTCTAAACCTACCTTCAATTTGAAGAAGTATATAATGAATTTTGGTATAACTCCCTACAATTAAGCCTGTTAGCCCATCCAAACTAGACATGAGTAGATTAAAGAGAAAATACTATTTAGAAATATATCTAAGGTGGAAATTATACATAGTACTCACTACCTGACAAAATATAGATGACATTTTGCATTGGCTTATTCAATTGATAATAAACACAATATCTCTTTCTTTCAGTTTGATATAGATATTTACTACTCTCCCATCTCACCTATACTCCTGAACAAAGTCCTTATTTTTACCTCAACAATTACAGACGTGACGAAAGTGCTAGTTGATATTATTGAAACGGCTTGGATAACTTCGACATCATAAGATTCGCTGCAAGCCACTGACTTGGTCGAATTATTCTTACTGTACCAGTTAATGGATAAACGATTAACTCAAAGAGCTCGACGAGGACAACATTCTTAACAGCTACTTACACATCAATATCACTTGGAAGACTGTTAAAGATTACGCAGATCTTTCAGAGAATATCACCTTCCCTTGTATTTGGAAAAGAATATTAAATAAGTTAATTTCTAGCACGTCACGCTGAATCTTTGTATTGGACTATAACACTCCTTCCACAAAAAAGACGTGAATTCACATTATACTCATCAACTCTCCAAGAACCATAAGCCTATAATTAAGAGCTTGATTGAAAATCTTACCACTATTGTCTCAAAACTTTTAGTTAACGAATGGTTTTCTACAGATGGTGCTGATAGTTATAACGAAGAATTGGATATAATAAAAGTAATACTTACATGTGTATACAATAGTAAATGCACAAACTTAGTACCTAATATAGCAGATCTCCTAGTAACTATCACATTATATTTAACGAGACCTTAATTTTCATGGGGAAATAGTAAAATGAATACATATGATAACGAAAATACAACATTAAGTTAAACTAATCAGGATACTAACATGAGTAGATTCATAAAGAAAAATACGATAATAAACTATAGATCAATTACCATTTGTGATGGAGAGAACTATAATAGCGGCATTGGAAGCAATACCATTAACGTAATTGAAATCCTTAAAAATTCCAGCAACTTTGAGAGTAACAAGGTAGATGGAATACCTAGTCATAATTAGGTAGTAACACGAAATCAAATCTAGCGCCTAATAAATAATGATATAAATAACAGAAAAAATTGTAATATTACTATAAAAACTAAGAGGAACAGAACTTAATATAATCTACTCATCGCATATTAAAATTAACATATCTGAAGCATTTTGATATACTTCGAAAGAATTTCCCACCACAAACTAAATAACACCCTTTTACTTGTACAGTAAAACATTGTTACTCGAGTACTCCAATCTCGGCTGATAATATTTCTGCCACTAATATCAGGTCATCCCATAAGTTCTGTCCGATTTTACCTTTTTTAAAATTGAATGAAATTTAATAGTATTTTAGAATGTCTAATGGAATTAAAAATTATTTTTATGCATTTGTGTGCATTTAAACTAATTAAATATTATTTTAAAGAATAATAGAATTAAAATTTCTTCGAATAAAACCCTTTCTAACATGAAAGTATCCAAAGAGCATTTAAGGCACATAATACTTTATGAGTACAAAAAAGGAAACTCTGCAGCCGAAGCGACTCGAAGCATACACTCAGTTTATAGGAAAGAATGCTTGAATGAAAGAACTTGCAGAAGATGGTTTGCAAAATTCAGAAGTGGAGATTTCAGCCTTAAAGATGAAGATCGAACAGGACGTCCAATTGAATTTGATGATAAGCTCCTTGAGGCATTACTTGAAGAAAATCCTGCATTATCAGTTGAAGAATTGGCAACAAATCTTAGTTCAGACCATACAACTGTTCATCGTCATCTTCAACAACTTGGAAAGGTTCCTAAACTTGGAAAATGGGTGCCTCATGAAATGTCCAAAAGCAACCACAAATCGCGAGTTGACATCTGCTTTTCTCTCCATTCTCGCAAACTCATTTCACCCTTTTTGGATAGACTTGTGACTGGTGAAGAAAAATGGATCTTCTTTCGAAATGTTAAACGTCGTAAATAGTGGCTTGGTAAAAGGGAAAAAGCTCAACCACAACCGAGAAGGGAACTTCATGGAAAAAAGGTTCTTTTCTCTATCTGGTGGGATTGCAAAGGAGTGATTACCTTTGAGTTGTTACCACCTAATGCAACAATCAATGCTCAAGTCTACTGTCAGCAATTAGAGTGTTTGAACCAAGCTTTGAAGAAAATAGACCCGCTTTAGTGAATCGAAATGTAGTGATGTTTCATCAAGACGATGCGCGACCCTACACTGCAAAGATCACATCACAGAAGATCCAAGAGCTTGGTTGGGAAAAGATTCCTCATCCACCTTATTCCCCCGACCTTGCTCCTTCAGACTAGCATTTGTTTCGTAGCTTACAGAATTATTTGGGAGACATAACTTTCGCAAGCCAGGAGGAGGTCGAAACTGACATTTCAGAGTTCTTCGTTTTGAAACCAAATGAGTTTTACATGGATAGGATTAAATGGCTTGTAAATAGATGGAAGAAAGTAATCAGAGAAAGTACATTGATGATTAAATTTCAATTAAATATAACATTTGATCACTTGTTTTCTTTATTCAAAATTCGGACAGAACTTATGGGATGACCTGATAGTTAAAACTAATTCTGATAAGTCGCTGGTAATTGATAGCTGTGTGGTGCCTGTCTCAATTAATTATGCATATATAGGACAAAATAACAGTAATAACAATAGCAGAATTCTGTCATGATAATAACATACAAGTAGGTATCATGGCAATTACTCTGTTATCAAACTTGGTACTTTATATACCGCTCCAATATCATATGAATTATCACTTACCTATAGTCATATTTACAGGAAAGGAACTGAAAGTATGTGTAATTGGAGTTGTCAATCAATGTACCCTTAAGCAGTATCGTCTTCGAAAAAGTAATGTTACTGTAATGTCATCACCCATAATAAAATTAGGCAATATATTAGCTCGATCATTTATATTTTAAAAGCTATGTACTTTTCGCACAAACGCTCTTTCTCTAATTAAAAATTTATGCCTTCAACGCTACTGTCAGAATGCCAATGGAACCTGAAACCTAAAGCGGTCAAATTTAAACACGACTGGAGTATTTTAAATTTAGTGACACTATAGGAGTCTGAAAGGTGTGAATGTTGTTTACGCACTTGTTAAATTCTAGAATTCTTGGAAGCAAATAGTAACATACTGAACAAAATAATGAGGTTTTAGTTAATTGCAACCATAAAATACCAAATATCTTTAAATAGTACATGACTAGAAATCTGAATAACAGTTAAGTATAACTATTCTCCTTATATAATGGTTACTGCCTCCATAAAGTCACTAGGAAATGTTTCAGGATGATTAATCTTTGACGTAAACTTTTTACACCTAAGTTTACTCACAATAACTTTTTTATACCACAAATTTTCTAAGCAACTAGATTCTGTTTAATATGTTACGCCTCAACAAATACTATAATCGCAAATTTGTCTCTTATATCTGGCTTCTGTGTTAACATTTTATTACTTACTTATTACTTACAGGCTTATCCCTTATTTCCGTAAATGTTGCAAGTGTTGTTATGTTATCTATTGTGATACAAGTGTACTCTATATGTATCTCTGCATACACGCTTCAGCGTTTGTGGATTGAATTTTTGCCTGCGCACGCGTGCACATGCATGCATATAGGCATGTGTGCGTACAAGGGAATATAGATATATGTACGCATATGTATATGTGACTGTGTATACATGCTAATGTATGTGTTTGTAGGTATATACATGTGTGTGTGTGCGTATATTTTTCTTATATAAACGCATATAGATATACATATGAACGTATACATATGAACGTATACATATGCATGTTTACACACACATACACACACACCCATGCACACACACACACACACACACATACACACGCACGCACACAATACACACATACACACACACACATTGAAACTTACACGAGTCAATGGATTTTAGTAACTGTTGCTAAATTAAGAATTTAGCGTTTATTAATCCAGACATAGTGGTTGTTTTGTCATGTATCTTTTTTCATTTCCCCCTCAGTTATCATAGAAATATGCTTCGGTGGCGAATTTTCCAACAGTCATTTTGAATTTATAGTTTCCTTATGAAATGGATTTTATTATTGATGCAGAAACAAACGTAGAGACAAGAATGTTTGAATAAATAATCTTTCTCTTTTTACATAATCTGAATGTGAGTGTGTGTGTTTGTGAGAGTGTGTGTTTGTGAGTGTGAGTGTGTGTGTGTGTGTGTGTGTGTGTGTGTGTGTGTGTGCAAGCATATGTGTGTGTTTGTACGTATGTTTATGTGTATGCGTGTATCTTTGTGTTGGTCTCCGTTTACCACTTGACAACTGGTGTTGGTATGTTCATGTCCCCGTACCTGAGTGGCTCGGCAAAAGAAATGATAGAATAAGTACCAGACTTAAAAAGAGTAAGTAGTGAAGTTGATTTATATGACTAATATTTTCCAGGACGGTGCCCCAGCATGACCACAGTCTAATCAATAAAACAAGTGAAAAATAAAAGATATACTCGTATTCATATATATGAAAGATTATCTCTTTTAATGAGTTTTTCACTCACTGTATACCGTATGTATGATTCAAATGTCTGAGTGCGCATGTGTATATATTTATTAGTTAGTCATATGACAAAGGGCAGCCTTCCTATTTTAGTATCAGCAGTTATAACGCTACAGATTACCACAAATATATTTACATATCTCAACCGTATGAAGAACACAATAAGCAGGCAAATATATTCTGGTTGGTTATGTTACTAAAAGATCTAAAGATACTAATAGTCACGATTGGTGACATCGAACGTTTGGCGAAGTAGCAAACGCGGATAGAAAATTTGCTGATGGGCAAAGAGCAGTTAAGAATCGGAGGTCCAGGTGGAAAACTCTTAGATCACTTCTTGCGCAAAGAGTTAAAACTATTACTGATACGGCTGACATTACTGATAAGTTACTAGTAATAATATACGTGAACATTTGTCACAAAGTTGAATTGCCTTTTTCTGCATGCGTGCTATGGCGTGTGTATGTGTTGTAATAACACTGACAGAATACAAGAACGAATAAAATATGAAATGTGATAAAGTGAATCTGGTAGACATTTTCTGTGAATCTTTAAATGAGTCTGATGGAATGGTAGAGTATTGGTGGGTGTGCTAATAACAGCAAACACTTTCTATCTAGATTATTTTCCATAAATAATGTAATGATTCTTCTGCGATGGAGCTACTTGCAAAAGATATAAGGAGGAAGATATATTTATCTTTCCTTACTTTATCGAAGTATATCAGTTTAAGAACGGTATGTTGATATTGAACGTACCCTAAGGTACTCAAAGGTATTAGAAGAAATGATGCAGCCGAAGCGATGTTTAATTTCATAGAAGAGAAAGCGACAAGAAATTACAATCTCTAGAATCTGCTATAATATAGACTTGTCTTTACTGGCAGAGGAAAAGTGACATTAAAACATTGTCACTCATGAGCACGCGCTCGCGCGCTCGCATACACACATACATACACACATTCACACACGTTTGGGTGGACAAGCGTGAGAAATAGAGCCTTGCAAAATGTGATTGTGTGTGTGTAAGTTTGCGTGTGTTTATGTTTGTTTGTGGTTGGGGTGGGGAGGCGAAAGAGAAGGAGAGAAACAGAGAAGGGGAAATAGAGGATGAGAGAGGTAGGGGAAGAGTGTGTCTGTGTGATGTGTATATTATCACAGGCTCGTAAGAAAGATAATCGATTTACAATTTCGATGATGTTCAAATTTTCTTTCAATTACATTTATCAAATGTCCAATAATTTTTTCTCCGGAAAGGTTTATGAACTTCCTTGCATTGTGAAGTGAATTGAATTGTGAAGTGTAAGACTTGCAGATTCCATAGGATCTATATTAATCAAAGCTTGGACTCATCTGTTGAATAATAAGATATGATTGTAATATAGTGCTGGTGAAAAGAAACGAACCTTTGACTGGTTGTTTTGAATTCTCCTGATTCGTACATCAGTGTCGCTTCTCTCTCTCCCCCTCTCTCTCTTTCACACACACACACTCGCACATTTTCATAGACGCATACGTAATCACAATCACATACATGTGCACTCACACACACACACATACACATGTATGCACGCACACACACACGCACGCACGCATACAATTATTCTTCAATAAGACGTTAGAGTAACCAGGTGTATAGTACATACGTGCTGAATCCTACATTTTTTTAAAGCATGTGTAATCTGGATTGATTCTGTTTACTTTAGTGAATAAAATCTACTTGACAAATAAATGAAGTGTGACCACTTAGTACTTTTTCTGGTGTTTGCACACACCCATCCTATTCCTCACGACGACGACGGCGACCACCACCATTTTATACAAACATTTTTGGTCTGATTTGCGAAGAAATCTGATCTGTTTTGTTTATGTACTTCTTTGTTTTAGATATTTTATATTTTCCCCACCATTCTGAAGTTTTTCATTCCCATCCAGTATATTTTAGAAGCAGGAAAATTACATATTGATGTAAACTCTCCTCTTAAGTTACTAAGTGTGTGAATTACATTATCAGCTGCTGGGCCCCATAAGTCAATTCTCTCTCTCACACACGAGAGAAGTTGTATTTAGCAACTACAGGGTCATCCACAGAATCAGTTAAAAGAAGATTGAGAGAAAAGGGCAACCAAATATTCCTGAAATGAAGGTCTGTCATCTTGAAAAAGGGAGGTCATATTGGATATACGATATTAGGAAGACTGAGTGAGAAAATGATCAGTCGTTACTGTTAGAATACCATCAAACATGCGCTCAGTAATCAGAGGTGGATCAAGGCTAAACAACATTTTAACTATTGGGTAGGAAAGAAAATCCTGTCGCATTTTTGACATGATGGATCTAAGGGTACTTTTTCTGTATGCAGTAATAACAACAAAATGGGCTCTTCAGCAATGGAAGCGGCAAGAAATATTCGGTCTGTCTATAGAAATGAAGCTTTATGTTTCCAGGCATGCTTTGGCAGTTTCATTCGGGAAATTGTTCTCTTGTAGGTTCCCTTTGACCATATTCTGTCAATACTGAGTTTTAAAAACCGTAACTGAGGAAAATTCAAACCAATCTGCATAAATATTAGGAGAACAGTTCGATTCAAATCACTTTTCGATAATAAAACACATTCATGAACTAGGAAAGTGTTTAAAGTTTGCTACTGTCGCCGATCCATCACTCTCCCCAAACAGTTGCGCTGCTCGTAAGTCGCACATGTCAGCGCAGAACCAAGCAGCATGCGTCCGTCCCGATTCACCAAAGACCTGCGGTTTTGTTGCCACCTTGCGCCTCCACCGCTCGGGCCCATTTGACAACTTTTTTCCCCCGTGATTGAGAGCACGGGTCATAGTTCTGATAACGCAGCCTTCGTATTTCGCCTCGAAGAAATAATCAAGGGCCATTCTCACCACTGGCACATCGCTCACGATGTCTTTACTAATAGCCTTTTCTAGGTTGCTTACTAGATCACGCGCTGATCTATCTCTTCTATGGCTAGCTCTTTCCTAAATGCTATCGATTCTACTCAAATCAACCTCTTCAAGGTGCCCCATTACCGGTTGTTGACGATTGCCCTCTAACCACCACCACCACCACCACCTTAATGACAATTCTTCCAAGACTAGAAGTTTTAGAAACAGGGGTTATTTGATTACATCGGCTCCAGTACTTGATTCATACTTTAATATATCGACCCTGTTTGGAGTATAAACATGTTTTGTTCAGTTTTTCTTTTCATATCTGTCTGAGTTGCCTTTCTCTTTTGACTGTTATTGTTGTAATGCTTCAGATTCTATTCCTCCTCGCTTTCCATTTATTCACCGAAAGATTGTCAGGGATGAGTGAAAAGACAGAAAAATTGAAATAGAATCTGAAGCAACAATAAGCCCATATTCTGAAGTTCCAGAAGCGGGAGACCTCAAATATAAAAGGACAAATGACTTTTTAAATACGACTGTGTTACTTTAGTAAATCTTATAAGCTATTTTACGCATCATTGCATTTTTATGCATCATAGCTTTTTTATACATCAGAAAAAGAGATTTGTATAGAATGTTCTGTTGAATACTTATGCTCTGAAAATGATTGATTAGAAAACAAATATACTTCAAATATTTTGTTTTTAGATATATTTTCTTAGCGGAGAGTTATCAAATCCTTTCGAACTTCAAGAGAAAAGTCTGCTGAACATCCTCTAAGGAGATTGAGGTTTCGCACACTTAATCTTTAATCAAGACAATGTCTCAAACGTCAAGCTTTCTTCTCAAAGCAGGTCATCTTTTTCAACTATTTCTTTACTTGGAGATTTAGGACCTCACTAGTTTCCTTGGATTCTGGATGTTACAGCATTCTTTGAACTTTTCAACAAGATTTTATTGTCATATTTACTATTCAGTATTTTTCTTCTCTGTATATTTTCTTCTCTGTATATTTTCTTTCACAAATACTTTTATTCTCCCTGGAATAAAACTATTTTGGTTGTGAACTTCTATGTATTCTGAATGTATTTATTCAACAACACGTTCAAATATGTACACGCAGTAATAACAACATTTAGAAAACAACTGCTACAATATTTGTCACAATTTAATATATATTATATCACAATGATTACGAGAACATATTTTATTTCGTGGAACACATTTTTATAAAAACGTTGCTTTAATAATGTTAAAGGCCATTGCAGACCTGATTAGTAGACAAGTGATTTGTATCTTGTCACAAGCACTCCATTCTTTCTGTTGTAAATGCCTTAACTTTTATGGCTACTTCCTAACTAAATATTTATTATAGGACATTTGGCTCACAGATGTAAGTGGCGAAAATATTGTTAAATTGTTTACTTGATTCTATGTATATTCTCTTTCTGAAAAGTCGGTTGTTTCCGTCTATCAATTGAAAAGCATGCTAAGCTTCCTTTTATGAGATTAAAATATTGAATCCGAAGAAACTAGCAAGAGTTTAAGTTATCAACGGTAGTGTAAGTAAATTAACGAGAGTTTGTTGGCTGTCAGTATGTTTGTTGAGTGTCAATAAGCCATAAGGAATGGAAAAAGCTGACGGATGTTATACTACAACTGAATATTTTAGGTATACATAGACAGGGAGAGAGTTCCAGAAGGACAACATTATTGGGTTGAAGGACTAGAAGTAGTAATTAATGCAAACCTTGTGGGTGGCTATAATATGGCTGATTATATTTTTTCAGAGTATTGAGATGATTCACGACCTGAAGAAATCTGTACTAATTTAACCGTTATGAGGAAAACTGAAAAAACCCCCAAAACTTTTGAATATGAATGTATATTTAAACAGTTATCTATTAGCGTACAATTTGCTCAACTACAGTTGTTTCATTGTTAATATGAATATAAAATAATTCAAACGGAGAGAATGATTATTCTATTAATACATATTCAAGATATATAAGAAAATAACATCAGTTTCTTAACACACGGCACATAGAACGTAAAGGCTGTAAAGTTCATGCATTTACTAATCACTACAAACTTTGACGTATAGGACAGATTCATTTTAAAATGCTGTATAATGGGACTTTTACAGATAGAGCTTTATTGAACCTTGAATGTTGCTGTAGATGCAAAGATTATCAATGTTATTGCTGTGCGAAGAGTGAATATGTTAGATTCGCACTATATATATAACATACAATAAAATTTGCGGAGACTTTTAATCTTTTAAAGTAGTATTGCATAGCACTTTGTTTCTGTGACGCTGGGATAGAAATAGCAAAAAAATATGTTAATCAATCAGCTTGCAGATATATTGAGGCTTGTGTCATTTCGAATACTTCTGACATATTTTATTCGTATGTGTCATTCTTACCTATCACTAGTTAGAGCCAAAAGTAGTTTAGAAGCATAAAAAAAAAAACGTAATTACGTTATTGTTGCTTAGCTTCAGGTTAGCGCACTGGTTGAACAGACATGATCAAAAGCCTTCAAACTGTGACTATTCCATGATATTTTCACATAGAGTATATTTAGGAAGACGTGATCCAATGTCCTCCTTTTAAAATATGGATGGGGTTTATGAAAAATTTGACTGCTGTTTCTTGCAGGTTGACTCACCACGTAGAATCTCTTTCACTGACTCATAAAAAGGGATTATTTCTTCATATGCTCAGAGGAACGATGACATGCTAATTATGCGAAAATCTGATTGAATAAATCTAGGGATCATGTAACTGCATTATTCACATCGACTTTACACACACACACACACACACACACACACACACACATATATATATATATATATATATAATGTGTGCGTGCGTGTGTGTGTGTAGGTGTGTGCGTGTATGCGTGTGAGTGTATATATATATATATATATATATATATATATATATATATATATATATATATATATATATATGTATATATATGTATATATATATATATATATATATATATATATATATATATATATATATATATATATATATATATATATATATATATTCAAAAAGGGATAAAACTCTTTTACAAGAATTTTATCAAGAAGCCAGTGTGTAAAAAAATTCATAAGGGAAATTTCTATTCCCAAGAATATAATTATTCGTTTATATTTATATAAAGGGCATTATTACAGAAAAATAATAACGCCACACAGTGGACTTCTCAAAATAACCACATTTAGTACCTAATGCGAGGAAAAACAACCAACAGAAGATGACCAACTTTCTTTTAAATAAACTTAACTGTGTATCGACCGATTTCGCGATTACCAGAATGAATCTAGATTTCGTTCATCAGCACAGTATTGTCCCCAAAATATATATAAATAAACAGAATTCTCACCTCACCAAAAACGAACACACTACGTATCCGACAGAGTAAAGGGAATGAAGTTTATCTGTATATATCTTCATCAAAGAAGCGGGAAATACTTCCGGGTTGTTTTTGGGTACCCATAAATAAAAATTCAACATTGAATATATTCCGTGTATATATTTGATAAATAAATTCAAAAAGGGATAAAACTCATTTACAAGGATTTTATCAAGAAGCCAGTGTGTAAAAAAATTCATAAGGGAAATTTCTATTCCCAAGAATATAATTATTCGTTTATATTTATATAAAGGGCATTTTCCCTTATGAATTTTTTTACACACTGGCTTCTTGATAACATTCTCGTAAAAGAGTTTTATCCCTTTTTGAATTTATTTATCAAATATATACACGGAATATATTCAATGTTGAATTTTTATTCATGGGTACCCAAAAACAACCCGGAAGTATTTCCCGCTTCTTTGATGAAGATAAAGTTTATACAGATAAGCTTCATTTCCTTTACTCTGTCGGATACGTAGTGTGTTCGTTTTTGGTGAGGTGAGAATTCTGTTTATTTATATATATTTTTGGGACAATACTGTGCTGATGAACGAAATCTAGATTCATTCTGGTAATCGCGAAATCGGTCGATACACAGTTAAGTTTATTTAAAAGAAAGTTGGTCATCTTCTGTTGGTTGTTTTTCCTCGCATTAGGTACTAAATGTGGTTATTTTGAGAAGTCCACTGTGTGGCGTTATTATTTTTCTGTAATAATGCCCTTTATATAAATATATATATATATATATATATATATATAGATAGATAGATAGATAGACAGATAGAGATAGAGAGATATGCATGTATGTATGAGCGCGCACACACACACGCACGCATGCACAGACGCGCGAACGTACTCACACACACACACACACACATGCACACACACACAACAACAACAAAAATTCTGGGTTTCATCGGACGACAGAAAACTTGTAACAACTCTTGTTGATAATTGTGGGAATTGAATGGTAAGCACTTCATTATCATTGGCGCACAGTATTTAGAAACAGTAGAATCCAACTAGTGTAGATGTTTTGCGATACGACACCAAAATAAAATTTTCATGTTTTGCTGTTACAGTGTATCTCAGTGCTATGACTTTAAGTCTGAAATGGGATAAATTACCCATTTACCCACCCTTCAATAAGGTAGATATAATTTGACTACTACACTCACCTGTCTCCCCCATAGCATCAACCCACGTCTTATACCCATATATTAAGTTTCTGAAAATATTGCGTATTATAGCTTTTCTTTTAAACCAATTTTCATATTAATTAATTTCATAAGATCCTAGTACTAACAGAGCATCATATACTTTTAAAGGGAGGGATATATTCAATTATATTGATACCAGTATTTAACTGGTACTTTATGGACCCTGAAAGTAAAATGTAAAGTTCACACACACACTCACATATATGTACAGATGTACAAAATAATGGAAACACCTTAAAATTAAAAAAAAAA
>NC_142928.1:115737657-115810157 GCF_046866305.1 Octopus bimaculoides | reverse complement strand
ATAATTCTTTTTAAGGAAATAGTTTTGTTTAAATCTTGTTTTGAAATCATTATTCCCACTTTAAAATTTATTCATTGCTATTTTGAAATCAATTTTACTTAAATTACTTTTTCAAACAAGTTATATTGAATACAGCACAATTGTGCAGTATTCAATATAACTTATAAATATATTCATAATTTTTAAATTTCTCTGATGACAGTAAGTCGTGTCTGACATGTTTGCTGATTAAGGCTATATACCTATAAGGTATATAGATAAATCTTTGGAAGAGAGCTGAACACAGCATTGTACAGCAACGAAACACGCGTCATTCTTATTGCTAAAGACAACAGATGAAATAAAGTTTCTATATTAGCTGTTTAACTTATTCCTGTTATATCTGACTGATTATTTTAAAAGAGATCTGTATGTATACTCTCGAGAAAGTATTAGGCTAACAGATGAACTAACAGTGTGGTTTGGAAGTTCGATTCACAGCCACGTGAATTCGAGTTCAATCCCACTACGAGGCGCTTAGAACATGTGCTTTTTTAAAATTAATCACGTTGGTCGTGGGTTTTAGATAGTGAATCAAATAATACCAAATTTACATTTGCATGAGGCGTTTATGTACAGTTTGGTAGTCATTTATATGTTGTTTAGTAGTCATGTATCTACTAAAACACCTTTATTCTTCCAATCAATAGAAAAGTACTTTTCTTATATTAGCTCTTATAATCTTATTGTTAAACATATATATTTATATGCACAAATATATATGTATATATATATACATACATATATATATATATATATATATAGTGGCTCGTGTGTTCTCGTCTACGTTTGTTTGCAATGTCCTGTACCCAGATATGCACCTATACATACAGGTCTATGTCGGTATGCACATACCTGTACGTATATATGCATATACTCATTTACTATTTGTTTATATATATATATACTTGCTTCTGTTATTTGACTGAGGCCATGCTGGAGCAACACCGCCTTTAATCGAACAAGTTGACAGGAGACAGAAAGAAAATCATAGAGCGATGGTATCTGGTTTTTGTTTCACTTTGTGGGACACACAAAGAGACAGAATCTCCCTTATATATATATATATCGTGGCACTCCGTCGGTTACGACGACGAGGGTTCCACTTGATCCGATCAACGAAGCTGCCTGCTCATGAAATTAACGTGTAAGTGGCTGAGCATTCCACAGACACGTGTACCCTTAACGTAGTTCTCGGGGATATTCAGTGTGACAAGGCTGGCCTTTTGAATTACAGGCACAACAGAAACAGGAAGAAAGTGTGAGAGAAAGTTGTGATGAAAGAGTACAGCAGGTTTCGCCACCATCCCTGCGGAGCCTCGTGGAGCTTTAAGTGTTTTCGCTCAATAAACACTCACACCGCCCAGTCTGGGAATCAAAACCGCGATCCTACGACTGCGAGTCAGCTGCCCTAACCACTGGGCCTCAAGTGAAAACAGAACTGGAGGGGGGGGGGACGGCAAATGACAAGCAAAATAGAGGAGAGAGGGTAAGAGAGAGAGATGGGGAGAGAGGAGGAAGAGAGAGAAGAGGATGTTGTGATATAAATACACGGACGCACTCAGACATAAATACACCTCAACACACACACACACACACACACACACACACACGTATGTACATATGTATGTATGGAAGTATGTATGTATGTATGTTTCTTTGTATGTATGCATTTTGTATGTATGAATGTATGTATGTTTGTTTGTTTGTTTGTTTGTTTGTTTGTATGTATGCATGTTTGTATGTATGTGGAAAAAATATATATACTGACACACACACAAATATAGATACATATTTTCGATAAAATTAAACGAACAAATCAATTTATGTTTAAACCATTCAATTCCAAGAAGTATATGTCAAGTTTCCGTTTAATGCAGTCAATCAAGTCATAAGCTCGGTTTTCAGTATACATTGTACTACTTAGCACGCAGTTAATTAGATTAATTCTTAGCCTGTAAATGTTAATGGATTCTTGTTGAAATTTTGTTAATAAAAATCTGCATCAAAAGCAAAAATATTCAGTGAAACCGTATAAAACAAAAATAGCAAAAACAAATAACAATATACTGTGTAAAATACGACTATGGAAGCGCATGAAAATTCCATGAGTTTCTCAAGTGAAAACAGAACTGTGGGGGGCAGCGACAAATGACAAGCAACATAGAGGAGAGAGGGTAAGAGAGAGAGAGAGAGAGAGAGAGAGGAAGAGAGAGAAGAGGATGTTGTGATATAAATACATGGACGCACTCAGACATAAATACAAACAGTGAGAAATGTAATATTGCGATGCGATGTTAATATTTGCAGGTTGTAAGGCGGCGAGCTGTCAGAAACGTTAGCACGCTGGGCGAAATGCTTAGCGGTATTTCGTCTGCCGTTACGTTCTGAGTTCAAATTCCGCCGAAGTCGGCTTTGCATCCTTTCGGGGTTGATAAATTAATTACCAGTTACGCACTGGCGTCGATGTAATCGACTTAATCCCCTTATCTGTCCTTCTTTTCCCCCTGTATGTTTAACCCCCTTGTGGGCAATAAAGAAATAAGAAACGTTAGCACACCGGGCGAAATGCTTAGCGGTATTTCGTCTGTCTTTATGTTCTGAGTTCAAATTCCGCCGAGGTCGACTTTGCCTTTCATCCTTTCGGGGTCGATAAATTAAGTACCAGTTGCATACTGAAGTCGATGTAATCAACTGGCCCCCTCCCCCAAAATTTCGGGCCTTGTGCCGAGAGTAGAAAAGAATTGCTCGTGCGCCGGCAAAATGTTTAGTGGCATTTCGTTCGTCGCTATGTTCGAGGTCAAATTCCACCGAGGTCAACTTTACTTTTCATCCTTTTGAGGTCAATAAAATAAGTACCAGTTGAGCACTAGGGTCGATGTAATCGACTCACCCCTTCCTCCGAAATTGCTGGCCTTGTGTCAAAATTTGAAACCAATATTTGCCGGCTGTCAGTTAATGCAGATGGCAGTGGTAGATGTATTAAAGAGGTATATGTATTAATGAGTTGATGGCACACACTCCCATACATATATCGTAGATATAAACCTATTATATATGTAACAGTGAAATGTAACAGTGTTAGTAAATGGTGGTTGAATGTGGTAAGGAGTTGGTGCAAGTGAGGCAACAGTGGACTATTGCTCTCAGACCTGGGACGGTGCTGTTATGCATATAGTCATCCTGAGCTTCACCCAGAGAAGGACCACCCGACTAAATAAAATTCAATCACTCCTCTCTCTCTACGCGTCTCTGCACTAACCATTTCATCCAATCCTTTCTGAGTATAATGGACAGTGCGGAGTCTCAGCAGAGGCTAAAGTTAAAAACAAATCATCAGGATTTGGGTTGCAAAAGGGCGTTTCTGACTGCTGCCCTGCACTGCGACACAAAGTCAATATGCACTTTTGTTGTCTTACCAACATCATATTCAGTACAGTCGCCCAGCTTCTTTCTAAGTAAAGAAACAGGCTGGAAAGTTATTGAATGCAGAGCTCTAAGACTACTTCTTAGTACCTTACAGTCTGATGTAAAGGAGCTGATATCCCAGCACCAAGTACATCAATCTCATGAAAATAATTAAAACATAATTACAGGTAAATAAAGGGTTTATTAGGTTAAGTTTTATTTGTAAAATACAGTTGTTTTAAATTTGCAACAGAAAAGCGGTCTGTTCGTGGTGAAGTTATGTGAGGAGGTGCTAGGAGTGTGACCTTAGAGCCAAGGGGGCGGCGGTCTGAAAAAGTTTGGAAACTACTGCTTTAAGTGGTACCTCAACATAATTGCTGTGCAATAACTTTAAGAAAAAAAAAAATTAAACTTGGCTTAAAACGATGTTGGTTTTCAAATGCTCATAATGCATTCTATCAAAATTAATAGAAAATAAAAGTATATGCTTTTGCTATTTAGGGAAAATGAATCCTGCTATTTTAAAACTCAAATGTCCTTTATTATTTTTTATGTCTCAAGGCTGGATTTAAATTAATATTTAAGAGCTCCTATTTTTTTTAACAAAATATACCTTGTGAGTTAGTAGAAAATTACTTTTTAGCAGACAATTAAGATTATGTATGCGCAGCACTACATTAAGCTATAGAAAGAAATTCTAAATTTGTGTTCCGGTTGAGGTTATTTCTTTATAAGTTTCGTTGCTAATAATTTTGGAAAGACATAAATCACACAGTGTAATAAATTTAAAGTCTGTTGTCAGTGTTAAACATCAATATTACATGAATAGAAGTTCTGAAGTCTAATATTAATGCAGGTGTTGTATAGTTTTAATATATATTCTTTAGCTTATAACAGTTTTATAAAATATATGATGGAGTTAAATAACCTTACTGAATCGATTGCACACATTTAAAGATTTTCGCACTTTTCATTCACTGTGTCGAGTAACATTAAGTAATATTAACAGTCTCAAGACACTCTAAGCTAACGACAGCTGGAGCCAAAGAAAGGTCTGCCTGGGGAAAATCAGTCTTGTAGATTAGCAGAATCATAGGAATGTCTAACAAGATGTCTCCGGTATTTACTTACAGCCTGTGTACGTTCTGATTTAAATACCACCGAAATTAATTTTGCATTTCCTTCTTTCGGGATCAATAGAATAAAGTATCAGTCAGGAATTGAGTCCTATTTCTATTATGTATCCGAAATCTGAAAAGAATTACAATGGAAGACAAATCAACTGGTGAGCTGAATATCGGCATATTCAAGAGCTGAATTGTTTCATATTTGCAGAATGTGAAATAAGAGCTGGATTCATAAAAAAAGCAGTATGTAATTTTATAACTGCTAGTGGAACCCTTGGAAATTCCACGGAATGGAAAAAATTAAAAGGGCCTATTTAGGAAAGAAAGGATGCTTTGCCTTTTGATAGCATTCATAATTTAGCTTTCTTTAAATAGCCATGACATCCGTCTACATTCACTTCCTCACGTCTCCGTCGGTGTTGTCTTTTTTTCATTATAGTTTGTCGCTGTTCCTCTCTGATCCGTGCACTATATCTGAGCATCCTTTCTCGGGCAGCTTGCGACAGTGTTTCTTGTGAATCCAGAGTTTAGGCTAAATTAACCCTTATAGACAAATATCAATATTTTAAGTGAACCGACGATAAATAATTGCACTTATGCGTATGCGATGGTCGCTATAAAAAAAAATTAGTTCAATAAAAAAATATTTTTCAATATCAGCACACCTCCATCACCACTATCTGTCTGTCAGTCTCTCTTTCTCCCTCTCAATATAACTACTTCTCCTACCATCTCTCTCTATCTACCTTTCCCTTCAGCTAACTTTTTAACCACATAAGTATTCCTTTCCCACTCCACCGCACGTCGTTAACACTTCTGTCACCTTTTCTCTCGTTTCTCGCCTCTATCTTCAGCAGACCACGTGACAATTTGGCCAAAGTGTATTAATATTAATTACCTTTCTCTTCTTCCTCTCTTCTCTCGCTCTCACTCTTATTTCACCTCTCACTCACTCCACTTCCACCTTTAACTGTGTGTGTTGGCACTCCGTTGCTTACGACGACGAGGGTTCCAGTTCATCCGATCAATGGAACAGCCTGTTCGTGAAACTAACGTGCAAGTGGCTGAGCACTCCACAGACACGTGTACCCTTAACGTAGTTCTGGGGGGGATATTCAGCGTGACACAGAGTGACAAGGCTGGCCCTTTGAAATACAGGTACAACAGAAACAGGAAGTAAGAGTAAGAGAAAGTTGTGGTGAAAGAGTACAGCAGGGTTCGCCACCATCCCCTGCCGGAGCCTCATGGAACTTTAAGTGTTTTCGCTCAATAAACACTCACAACGCCCGGTCTGGGAATCGAAACCGCGACTCTATGACCGCGAGTCCGCTGCCCTAACCACTGGGCCATTGCGTCTCCATTCCACCTTTAACTAACTAATGTATAACAGGTGAACGAACATGCAGATTATATAGATCCTGTCTGCCTTCCTGCTAGCCTGTCTGCCTGCCTACCTGTGTGGCTGTCAGTCTGTATGTCTGTCTGTCTTTCCTTCTCTGTCTCTTTCTCTTTCTAGCTTTCTCTGTCTCTCTCTTTTTCTCTCTCTCTTTGTATATATTCAGTTTGGATGCATCCTTTAGTCGCACGACGCCATTACTATTTGATGACTGCTGCTTTCCATGTTATTCTGTCGCAGTAAGCTGATGCTGAAATAAGTTGTCAAAGGTTGCACGAAAGAACAGCAGTTGCCAATATAGCAAGAAGTTGGAGAAACTTTGAACTGCCTCACAATCTCCTCCGAATTTATCCTCAGGGTTTACGCAGAGTGCCTTTCCTGTAAGTGAGACCAGAAAAAAGTCTTAAATCTGTTTTCTCACTCGTAGATGGACTGTATTCCCAAGCTGGCAAGTTCCATTCACCCGTAACACTAGTTGGCTTTTACTAATTCTTCTGTCAAGGAAAGCAATACCACTGAATCTAAGGATAAACTGCACTAGCTGGATCTAAGTATCGAAAGGTAGCTTGAGAGGAACGCTAGGAGGAACTTTTTAAGTAACAAAGGTTTGTTCCTACTATCACTCTTTGGCGTAAAAACCTTGGAACCAACCACACAAATCTGCTTACACGTACAGATACACACGTAAACACAGACACAGACTCTCACGCACGCACGCACGCACGCACGCACGCACGCACGCACGCACGCACGCACGCACACACACACACACACACACACACACACACACACACACACACACACACACACACACACACACACACAAGTTAAAATGCAATGTACTATATGCCGTATATACGAAATTCTTAATTTATTGAAATTTCCTATTAAGCTGGAGAACGAAAACAATATCATGGTAGGAATTGGGAGAGACTCACAGAAAAGGATGATGCTTTTGCAGGCGAAACATCTGGCTTTTCTGCCTTCTACCACCATTCGTATGGTAGTGGAGGGGGCGATCTAATTCTAATTATGTCAGTGCAGTCATCCAATATAATGGCAAAATTTTGGATATTTAATTCGAGACGCGCGTTAGCAAATGCTAACTTAATTACACGTCATCCCAAATTCTCTTCTGAGTAATACGAATTTAAGGCTATTTTCTTAGCCTGCTGCTTCTTGTGACATAGCGTCACCATAGTACCAAATTCTCATCCTCTCTTCACAAGCCATATCGAATCCCAAACATCTTTTAAGCATTCCTCTACCTATTCTGGGGCCAGGTTATTAATTTTTCTAAGCTTTTGTTGATTAGAATCCTTTTCGCTCTCGCTAGGCGGGATGACCTGTAGATTGGGTTTAACCAGACAGTGTTTCTATTCTTTACCGAAATTGCAATAAAGGGTATGTTCAATACATTGTTATTCTCTAATTTTAGCAAAAAACTTGTCTTCGTGTTGCTGATTGAAGGCTTGTTGCCTTTATTGTTGTTATAGTTGTTCTTGGTAGTGCTGATAGTAGTATTGTGTGTGTGTGGGGTGTGTGATTTTGTTGACGTTGAAATTTTGTTTTTATAGTTATTTTCAGTATTTTTGTTGTTGTTTTTGATGTTCATATTTGTTTTGGTGATGATGTTGATTTTGTTTCTTCTGTCGTCTGGCTCAAAGACAACGCTGCTTAGCGTTTCTCCCTTCCCCTCATTCATAATGCCATCGTTACATTTTTATGTCTGTCCCCATCTCTTATTGTTGTGCTTTTATCCTTCCATTATTATTATTATCGTTTTTGTATCTTGAAAATTTGAAAGAAAAACTTTTTCTACTGGAGCGTAATTCAACCTCTTGAAGCCAATCAGGAAACATAAACATTCTTTTTCCTCAAATTGTGTTCCCTGGCCTACCATCACTTGCTTAATCGGGAAGACTTTCGATGTAGTGTCATCAACGCGCTGTAAAGTATACGATGCATGACGACGATGACGATATACATGCATACATACATACATATACATATACAAATACATATACATATACATATACATACATACATATATATATATATATATATATATATATATATATATATATATATATAAATATATATATATATATTTGTTTTGCAAGATTTTTGATGTGAAATCGTGTGTTGAAACAGATGTTGTTGTACTTGGGGATGGTCATATTGCCAGTTTAGCCAATAAAAACACACGCACTGTATATTTGGTGTTAATTTGTTTCAGCTTTATATTACATTACATTACATTAATCTTATTTCGGCCAGAGTTCTTTCGTCACACTTATATATATATATATATATATATATATATATATATATATATATAAGACTATATATATATATATATATATATATATATATAAGACTAAAAGTGTACGCACGCCCCTATATGTATGTATATATATAGACAAGACTAAAAGTGTACGTACGCCCCTATATGTATATATATATATATATATATATATATATATATATATATATATATATATATATATATATATATATATTGGAAGGTTTGGCGGTGATGTACAGGAATTATATTATAGAAAAAAATTAAGGTACTCAGAAATCTGGATGGTTGTACATGTTTTATAAATGTCACATGTTTTATAAATCATATAAAGCACTTTTCACCTAATCGTGTAGGATTTGCACTTTTTTTTGATTTCACCTTGTGATGCCGTCTCTTTATATAGTTTTATTGAGTGTGTAGGGGGTGGAGAGAGAGATATATAGGATAGTAAGAGAGGGTGAGGAATGGAGGGAAAAGTGAGAGAGAGAGAGAGAGAGAGAGAGAGTGTGTGTGTGTGTGTGTGTGTGTGTGTTTGTGTTGGTGTGTGTGTCTGTGTGCGTGCGTGTGTGTGTCGATGGGAAAAAGAAAAGAAGAAAATTGTGTTTATATATTGGAAAGATCAGGCTTGGTAGGGGTAAAACGTAAAGACCAAATGCTCACGCTGGCTCCAGTATCAACTATAAAAGACTTAGAAGAGATTATGTCTCTTACGAAGAAAGCACAATATGGAGTAGAACTGACCACGGAGACCTCCAACGTGTTCAGGGTTTTCCATGTTAGTTTTCCTGTGGGGAGTAGGAACATGACTGTATACATCGTCTGGCCTGGTTCTTGAAACGCCAATGATATCAACAGTGTGAGATGTTCGGATAGGTTGCACGTCTGCAAGGAGAGGAAGAACGAATCCTAGAACGTGGTCTGGCAGAGGAACGAACGTTACACATGCGCGAAACCTGGTAGGACAAGTCCTTAATGATCTTGAGGATTGCTGTATGACCTGAAAGATCGGCAATAGAGGAGTCCTGGGCAGCTGAAGAAGAAGAAGTGACAGTTACTACCCTGTCGGCCGTGGAAGATCCTCTGGATAATTCCAAGATCTTGTCTGCCGACGTAACTATCTGGCCCATTCACCTGCCTTCCCCCATTGGGGTTAAAATCGATTGCACATTGGACGATGTACGAGAGAAGAAGAATTGCTTTACGAAAGAGCTCTCTTCCGTGGAATCATCATCCAACTCGCAGATGCGGCGCAAAAATTCAGTCGGGGACCAGTCCCCAAGATGCTCGTCCTCCAGGAGCGTACGGAAACGGCTTTAGGAATATTTGGAATTCCGGCGAAAAACTTCCGCTTTTATAGATGTGTAGGGGGAATCAGGTGGAGTATCTGTGATGAGGTCCTTGATTGTAAGTGCGAGAGTAGAAGAGATGCCACTAATCACAATGTGTAGTTGTTGTTGAGCCGATTGAATGTTGTTCACCATAAAGTAGGACTCAAGTTGGGTGAACCAGATGCGTGCGTCACCATGATAGTGAGGAAGTGAGGTACGACTTATCTTCCGAAGGGAAGAAAATGAAACACACGAGCAGAAGGAATACAAGCTGCTCAAAACCAAAATTCAAAAAGTGTGGCGGGGAAGAAAATTCCACAAGCAGCAGCGAATAATCAATATGGCGTCTTCGTGAGACGAAGACAAGGAAGAAAGAGAAACGCTAAATCGTACCTGAGAATACGTATAAATGATTCTAAGGAACGTTTCAAGCGACGAAGGAAGATTACATGATGTCAGATTGAAGCAGTAGACCGAAAACCTAGCAGAAAGAGATAGAACATACCACATGGCATGATTGTACGGCGTCGTAGTTCAGGCCGTAAGAGTTCTCCCGAATCCAAAAATTTTAATAAAAATTCCTCGTATAGAAAAATGTGCAGGGTCACTATAAGAAGTTGTTAACACGTGTTAAACCGTGAAGAAAACGTGTCCGAAGTTGAAAAATGAGAAGGAATGCGTATTCTGGGTTGGGTTCACCACTCTGATCTGAACGTTGTTACTGTAATAAGAATTAAGGCTTTAACTTGGCCTTGTTACTGCTGGAACAAGAGGTTAATTAAGAAGCAAAAACCCCCGTGTTACGAAAGGCAAAATGCATTCTTGATTGGAATAAATGAAAGAGCCATTCTTGAACTTCACAAATAATTTAATACAAATTCACAAGCTGGTAAAAAATCACCAATAGTATGCTTCGGTTGAAGTGGTACATAAATAAAGAATGAGTACATATCGTGCCTAGTCACGTTCCATCTGCAGAATGTAAATTAAAATGTACGAGAGAATTTCGTATGCCACTTAAGTATACTTCTCGTGTAAAAGCAAGTCGTGAACATGTTGTACGACTTAATAACTATGAGGTACCCGGTTGCTCCTCTAAGGCATTTGGTTCCTTGGGCCACGTGTAGCAAAATCTATGTGCTCTCAACACATAGGTGTGTCTAGCACGAAGTTTGGCGATCTAGGAGAGATTAAGGTTCTGTGGCGATTCAGTATATAGTCCAGAGACTGTTGACTCCCCCTGGCGACTAAATTACATTCCAGAACATTCCACGGCTCATTGGGATTAGTAAAAGGGACATAAATCCAATTTCTTGGAAGCTTCTAGAATGTTTGCCAAGTGAGATCATTGTGGGTAACTCCCATGATTCGTAAATTAGGCAATGGCAAATCTGTTTCAAATTACGTATCTCCTACAGGTCTTCCGCATTTTTTTTATTGATAGTTTGAGTATTGTTGACGAGTGTACTTGGGCTTTTGTTAGAAAACTTTTCATCAACTTGAGTTGTCTTTTGCTCTTTAAAATGGTGTGCGTTTGAAGGATGTGATTCATTCTATGGTTCCTTTTTAATAAAGGAATGTTCTGGAGGATGGTGTCAAAGGCTTCATTGTTTAGGAGGTTGTGTGTAGATATGTATGATAGTGATTTTGGTTGTAAATCCCTCTTTAGTTTGGGATGTCTGAGTTCGTGGGATGTCTGAGTTGTAGGGCACGATGAAAACCGATATCAATTAGTCATGGTGGGTAGTTCCTGCAGATGAGTGTATCCTTTAGCTGCTCATGTAGTCGTGTCCCCCTGCTGTTTGTATCAGATACTATAGTACAAATCCTTTTTGTCAAGTTGAAAGGGATATTCATTCTAGTGTGTCTGGGATGGCATGAGTTGAACGGTTGATAATGCTTGGAGTCCGTGGGCATATAGTATATGTCTGTTTCTATTTTGTTGTTGGATTTCTTAATGCAGGTGTCGAAGAATGGAAGTTGTTGATGGCTATATTCCATCGTAAACTGAATGTTTATGTCAAGTCCATTTAGAAGAATGAAGCCAAAGAATGAAGCAGTCATTTAGATACCTCTTCCAGTTATTTTCTATGTATATGTATGTATGTATGTATGTATGTATGTATGTATATACATACCTAGTCAACACAAACCAGTTTTATAGATCAATAAATTATTAAATGTCATGCAGTTACATTTATTGAAGAGAAATACTATTGTTTCGTAATCTATATTACAAAAATATCATTGCATGTTCATGTTTGTCACGCTTTTACATTGACTTTTAAAATAATTTGAATTGCACAATGAAGTATGTACATGGGAAGAAGGTATATTTTCTACAAATCAAATGATTTAACGTCATACTTTCTACCTCCACTGAGGCAAATTTTCTTTATATTTCTGCTGTATTTGTAAATGGGGTGAGGTAGGATTGTCGTTTGCAGAAATGTTACAATATATCTCCATATTCGACATGCAATAGTGTTCCTAAACTGCTGTTGTAAATCTGGAGGCGTGTCTTCCAACTATAATTTCATCTTGAAAAAAAAAAAAAAAAATATAATAACGGCTGCAATGTAATGTTTTGGGGAAATTTAAATAAATGTAATGGGGTTTTGTCATAGAACAAAAATTTACATAAAATTTGCATAAATGTATGATGGGGATAACAATGATTTGAAAGTTAAAAAAAAAAAAAAAAATGACATTATGCCAGGTATTAATCTGAAAACTTCTGTCATCACTCTGCCATTTAAACTTACGCGATGACATCTTCCAGTTTTATTGATCTTTGCAATTTAAAGTCAATAAATCTGAATGCTATTGAGAATATAGTCCTGTTCTTCCTAATTGAGATGTTTGCGCATGGAGAATAGTATGCTTCTCTCTAAAGAACACCGGTGTGGTGCTGGTAAAGTGACTATGTCAAAAATGTCACAAACATTCCTCTCAATGAAGTTTTTCACTGTTGAAATTGCTTCCGCAATTTTTATACCAACCGCATATTTAATTCAGGTAAACTTATTTGTATTTATACATGTTTTAGTATTTATTTACTTTTAACTTATTTCCTTTTTTAAATTTTCGTCATCAATCAACAACACGAAAACTTGTGTCATGCAGAGTGAAATCATGCGCACTCGTATATATTGAAATTTTACCGATCTAATTTTACAATTACTATGCTTAATTAAATACAAAGATTTGTACACAATAAACTCCAAATGAAATTAAACAAATTATAACTATTATTTAGTAAATGTTTCCAGAAATCTTACTTAGTAACTTTCTAAAGTAATATTTTAAAAAGTTAATAACGACTGTGCAAAGTACACAGTTTTATTTCTAAGTTCTAAGCTGTTAATGATAAATCAAATGATAAAATTGTGTTTTTACTGCTGTTGTACCTCATTACTTTTCAACTATAGTTAAAATTGAAAGTTATAAATATATTCGGGTTAAGTACTAGCAAGCCCGATTTTACAATGAGCTTTATATCGAAATATAGTTCTTATCAAAATGGAATTTTATACCATTATTCCATGCTTCACCTTTGTGAGATCAATAAATTACTCAGTTTACAGCGCCTCTTGTTCGATGTGAAGCGATATCATATATCTTAGAGAATGACATCGAATATTGATTAAAAGAACAAGGATTAAATATGACTTAACGTGTAAGGTTAGGCAAGTGTGTATCTTAAAATATCTACTATTATTAAGTAAAACGGAGAAACAGATAATGTTCATACTACTGTTATTACAATCTTCAAATGTGCAAGCGTCAAAGTCATACCATAACATAACTATTCATTACTTTTTTCTCTCCATTACCAACTACTACAATAAATTTCGGTAAGACACAAAACTACTCTTCGTAGATTATAGAATATTGATATTTGTCTAATTGATTTATAATGGATAAAAAGCAAAATCGTGCAGAGCAGAATATGTGTACTCCCAACATTGACAACAACATAAAAAAAAAAATTCAATTAATCTACCACTTCTGCTTTATAATTGCCACGTATTTTAAATAAGGAACAATCCTTGATTTCTTTGTAAAGGGACCTTCATTTATTCGCAACGTTAATATGGGAACAAAATATATTAGAGTATTCATTTGCGTCGTTTTGTGTACTGAGTTTGAATTCTACCATGCATGGTTTTGTCTTTACTCTTTCTAGACGATAAAAGGATAAGTAGTCTAAGTTCAAAGTTGATTGACTTTTCCATAAAAAAAACAATAACAAAATCACCTATCTTTTACTCGTTTCAGTCATTAAACTGCGGCCATAATGGAGGTACCACCTTGAAGAATCTCTTGTTGAATACATCAATCTCAGTACTTACTATTTTAAAGCCTGTTACTTATTCTATCGATACATTTTGCCGAATCCCTAAGTTATCTGCACGTAAACACACTAGTACCGGTTGTAAATCTGTGGGGAGGGAGAGGACACACACAGACATATGCACACACACACACACACACACACACACACACACACACACACACACACACACACACACACACACACACACACACACACACAAGCATATATACGACGGGCTTCTTTCCATCTCCGTATACCAAATTCACTTACAAACCTTTGGTCGGCCTAAGACTATAGTAGAAGACACTTATTCAAGGTACCATGCAGTTGGACCGAACTGGGAACTATGTGATTGGGAAGCTAGCTTCTTACCACACAGCCACGCCTCGCCTATCCATGATACCAAGCCTGCGCCTTTATACTCATGCGAATTTCTAAATTATTCTTTTCGTGGAGCAGCTGCGTGCAAATCTATATATGAGTGCAGTTAGTAACTCTGGTGTACTGTCTCCACAGGATTTGTAATTTGATTTCTGTGTTTTTATTTTATCACCTGCCGCGGCCATATCTATGATAAACCATTCTCTGTTTTCCTCTGCAATCCTCAAATTACAAACCTACCTGAAGCCAATGCCAGTCAGACAGGTCACCGTAGATTTAACCAATAGAAGCATGATGTCCCACATTTACTGAAAGCATCGTACGCTGTCATCATCGAACCTCACACAGCGCTCTAAGTCTTAAATTTTAAGATTTTCCTTCCAAGAACCAACACCATAATTCTCTTCCAAGGCAACTCAATAATCAGAACTTATTTGTCAAGTCAGACTTGTCACAATGTTAGATTTTTAATTCGTTAATGCAGCATGGCTTAAAAAACGATCATTACCAACAAGTGCACTTTCAACCTTCCAGATATTAGCATCGTTAGTGTTACACTTTCTTGCCGATTTCGTAGAAAGAACAGGTGATAATTTGGTGATAATTTCCATCTCATTGGTGATGTTGTATTACTCCCTAGTGCATCAGCAATGATTTTGAAAATTGGTTATGCTGGCAACTATACATGTTCTGCATACCGCCAGGGTATGTTTTAACGATGCATAGCTTGTGCGGCGACGAAAGTGACAATCAGCAGTATCAATGCAATCAAGATTTGATATTAGTCAAAGACAAGAACATTGCATAATGCTTTAAAGAGGAATTATAATCAGTTGACTCGTTCACGTGATACTCCACGATAGCTTCCTTTGCTCAACTGTCTCCCATGCATCTCATGTTCATTGGCTTCTCAGTCTTACTGAAGTTTAGTCCCACTTTTTAAGTAGGTTATTTTGTAGTAGCACATTACAGCGCAATATCTGTAACACATGGCAGAAGCCAAACTATTTGTATGGTAAATTTTCTTTCTTTCTTGCCTTTAACCCTCCAACACGGAGTATAGGCCACTTATAATTGAATTCCATGTCGCATAATTTCTCGCTTCTGTACTTATACTCTGCCATGAATGCCTCCCTTTCTCTAGTTCCTTTTGTGTTGATCTACGCCACGAGTTCTTAGGCCTACCCCTCTTTCTATATCAATCTGGATCCCACTTGTATAGTAAATGGCAAGCCGGAATTTTATCTTCACCATTTTTGTTACAGATTTATTACCTTATTCCTTGAACTTTCCTTGTTGCTGCCAGTGGTCCATGTCTTAAATTGTTTTCAATTTCATTATCATTCTTTGTATCATTTAAGATGAACTGTGTAGTATATATATTTATACAGATATGTTTACACAAGGCACAAAAAATACAGAATACTAAGGAGGGATACGTACTTTTCTTAACACGAGTTGTTTCCGGGAGCTCGGAACACGACTTTTTTTAACACGAGAGTTGTTTCCGGAAGCTCCAAATGTTCATAATTAGCCCGATACAATGTGCAAAAAATGTCTTGGGCATAGAACCAGTAAGTAGTCTCATAGATATATTACTATAAGTCCGGTTTTCTTCATCAGAAGGTTGGCAATATAAGACTATGTATGAGTGTTCAGCTTTTGCTAAATGACCTGCACAAATGATTTGTTTATAATGATCAAATGTTCGTGCCGCACCTTAATCACTAGGCCATGCGCTCTCACACACACATACAAACACAAACACAAACACCCCCCACCCCCACATACTATATATATATATATATATATATATATATATATATATATATACACACACATCCATACACGCATGTCTGCATGCATGCACACATGTATCCAAACGCAATCAAGTTCCCAGACCAAGTAGATGTTTTCAAAATTTTCAAATACGAGAAATGTGCTATACAATTACATTTATTAGAGGGGAAACACTTTAATGTATTTTATATCTGTTACTAAAATAACATTGTGTGTGTGTTTATGTGTATATGTGTATAGTGTATATGTGTGTGCGTGTCTGTCTGCCATACATCCCATTAAATTTTCGATATAAGTAGCACTGTAGAATGTACGAGGGAGAGGGGTGTTGCATATCCTAGATTAATGAAATTAAGTCGGTGTCGATTATTAAGAAGTAGACCTCATATAAAAGGCTATACTGCTGAGGCGAAATAGTAGAATAGTAAGTTAATGCGTGTGAATAGAACATCAAACGAGGTTTAATACAAATTCTTCGCCCCTACGAAAGGATGGAATATCGATGACTTTATTTACTACTAGGAATGATAGCTTCGTAATTGTCTAGCTTGAAATTCTTGGTGAATCAAGTGAGAAAGAGAAAAACCGGAGCCGAACTAAGCTTGTTGGCTATGGATATAGTAATAATTTACACTTTTTCGTCGATTCGGCGGAGACATGTAAGGGTTTAGAACAAGGAATTTCATTAGTCTCGCTGTTACATTGATAATCATGTCTGTCGCTTTAATGCAGGCTGAGTATTGGGCTGGATGTGGTAATTGTTAGTATTTGGAGTTTGATTGATTATTGTCAGATCTAGCAGAAGGAGGAAGATGTCGAACTGTGACAGTCAGTTCTTTTCTGCTTGGAAACCACATCTTGTGATTTAATATTAGCACTTTTCTCATACAATTTAACCATTTTCACAGAAACTAGAGTTGTGATTTGACATTAGCACTTTTTCCAGACGGTTTAACCATTTTCACAGAAACTAGAATTTTGGTAGTGAATAAACATGCGTTCACAAGAAATTACATCGGTGGCAATGCACAACAGAAATCTGACGAAATAAAGGGCATTAAGCAGATCGGTTTCGTACTCACTGGTCATCAAGCTTTTCAATTTAGGTGACAGAAGATGGCGTCGCAAAGGGTGACGTTGATTCTTGCAAAAAGAACACCGAGCATATGGGCTGGTATAGTTGTGGCTTTTTCATGCAGCTATAATCGTGGTTCGATGCTTAGAAAACAAGGGCCACAATGGAAATGTATGAAAGAAAGCATGTCAAATAAAGCAAAAAAAAAAAAAACTGCTTGCAGCACTCGATAATGGAATACTTCATTTCAAATCAGACAAGACTGAAGGGGAACTGAGTGTGTTCATGAACGGCAGTCAATAGGTATTCATTATCGAAATTAAAAGCTAGTTGTACCCTTAAAGTCCATACTGAGTAATTAAAATGGTTATGTTGTTTTGATTAAATTTCTATGTGGTGAGGTGATGAATAACAGTTTAAGTACAATGCATGTTTGGTTGATCGAATAAAGGTAGATTCTTTGAACGAACAAAATCATTATCACACGATGCAAAGATGGTACAATGTATGGAGTAGACCCATGAGTGAATATGTTTGTCGCAGAACAATTAGTGACAAAGCATCGAATGCAATAGAGTTTGATTTGCTACCTTTAAATTTTGCCGTACTTAATCATTCTGTTCACCCTGTTGTCATACACAAAAGCGAATTATCATTCATTTGTCACTATTCATTTGTCACATTTCAAAATGTTTCCGTTTATGTGTGGCTTTAATGTTCTTTTTATGCTGACGATAATTCAGATCCTCAAAGTATCTGCTATCCAGTGTTACGACAATAGCTATCTTGGAAACATGTTTCAATAATAAGCGGTAAATTATGATTGATGTTGATGATGATGGCATCTTTCAACTGTCTTTTGAGATACTGAAATACCTTTTAGTGCTTCCGAAGGCAGAAGAAAGGTTTTTATCATACACAATTGAATAGATTTTATCTGAATAATGTAAAATTTACTGTACGTAATAAGAAAATATACCAACTGCCCGCCCTGGACGTTGATGTCTGTATGGAGGCATTAACTTCAGAAAAGAAAGGCGCCCGTTAGGTCCTGTATTATTTTATTTCTGGAAACCTCATATTCTAGAAGTTGAATGGTAAACGATAACAACTTTCTTGTTATTGAACGTAATATCTGTAAAAAGGTTTGTTAGATTAGCGTCATGCACCTGTGCTGTTTCTACATATTGTCACAGTGTTTACATAAGTAAAAATTTCTTTAAACACTTATTTCAGCTGAGATCTCTATTACGCTTTGGAAACAGACCATGTTGTTTGCAACATTGAACGAATACATGCCCTTTTTAAATATAATTATATTACTTAAAATTATACACTATAATCTATAGTAAGGGATGAAATTTAAAAAAATTATATTATATAAAGTTTATACCATCGTCAGATGGGAGGTAAGTGAAATATTTACAACTATGGCTCATGTTTGCAATCTCTCCTAAAGCAATGATTTTTAAAATGCAAATATATTCTAGATCAAAACGACTACGAAATCGTCTATCGATAAATATTTAATATAATTTTCAGCTTGAAGTTTTCGGTTTATATTATCTATCATTCTTTCAACATTTCTTTCTCTCACTCTTTCTTTTACTGAATGATAGTTCCTTTCTGCAGTTAACGTCGCATTTTCACTAACAGTCGATACTCCTAGAAGAGATAACAGCAAATAAAGTTTCTGAGCAACGGAAGATCAGTAAACCCTTTGGCCTTTCAAATTACACTAGGGATTTAAGATCAAAACATTTTGTTAAATATGCTATTTCTGATTCTATATAATTCTATAATTTATCTACTCCTGTTTTGCTTTAAATTCAGTTCAACACATATCCAACAAGTACTCTCTCTGGTACATCTTACATCAGAGGCACACATTCCCAACTATAGAAGCTTCAAACTCTTAATCCATCGTAACCGACCAATACAGATGGTATTCATGTTAATAACAATAAACAGCACATCCCTAGTATGATCATGTCTGTACCACTCTTAAACTTTTTCTCTCACTAGAGTACCTACAATAAGATATTCAAATACTTGATAGTGTGTCTCATCACCTCATAAAAGCGACGTCTACCAGTGTTAAATGTAGGATAGAATAAGAACGATTGCCTCGGATGACGTTTGCAGCGACATTATCGTCAATCAAGATCAATGAGTAACTATTTTTTTTTATGTTATGCATACTCTCGCCTCTTTCCTTGTGATTGAATTGTTGTCAATGATTAGTAATATATAAATTCATGAAAAGAGGTGCTAAATCTTGAGATGTTTATTGCGATAGACTGGTATATCTGTCAATAGTTGTACCTCATGTTAATGAAACTTGAAGTAGGAACAAAATCTTTAATGTCTTTTTCTCATTATATTTTAAATTCACGTAGAAGAAGTCTCAAGTTTACTGGAAAGTGAAGAGATAGTGTAGCATTCATACATGCTATATTCGAAGAAATATAAAACATGCCTGCCAAATTTGTCAATTTTAATTCGAGCACAGCCTTAAGGCTTCACATTTATAAAGCAAGAATATAAAACTGTATGACATCACTTTTTCAATTGCATTAGTTGAGTGCAGAAACAAAAATAGCTACAACAAGAAATGGAAAATGACGTTCGAGAGGAATAATGTAAATAATTGTCAAAACTATATCATTGTTTTTCTTCAACGACAAGGGAATAATTGTGACTCCAAAATATCCTGTAAATACGGGAATGTTATTTGTTTATTGTCTCGAAACATATAAAATTGAATATCTGATGATACACAGAAAATAAAAGACTGATAAACAATAGATACAAAATATGATTAAAAAAATAAGATAATAATAATAGAAGTGGAAAAAGAATAAAATCGATGAAAAAAAAAATAAAGACAAGCAAATAGAAAAGAGTTAAAGAAAAATGACAAAAAGCTTATATGTTTTCAAGATATTGTAATTTTTCATGTTTGTGTTTTAAAGGCTGGAAGTTACAAAAATTGACGGATATATTTACTTATTTCTTTACAGACTGATTACTATTTCCTTTTCGACATCAATAGATATAGCGTCCATCTTTCATCATGAAAAGGAAAAGCAATCAGCTATTTTAGGTTTATTTATCTTTCAGAATTATAGGCATTTTCATAGATATTCTTATAAAATGTAACTTCCAGATGAAGGCGCGCAGACCTCTACAAGGTGGAAGCTCTCCGCCAACTTCAAAACATCTCCTTCTATTGACCTCTGCCCTCCACTATCCATGACCTCATCTCCTCCTCCCGTTTCCCCCACATCGCCTCCAACCTCGTTGTTCGCACCCTCGCGCCCCTACAATTTACTTCCTCTCCAAATCCATAAACCTAACAACCCTGGCCGTCCCATCGTCTCCGCCTGCAACTGCCCCACCGAACTCATCTCCAGATATCTTTACCGTGACCTCGCCCCCACCTAGTGTCTTCTCTCTCCTCTCACATCCATGAAACCACCATGCGCTTCGTTTGTTCAACTCTTTCTCCTTCCCTCCTGGCCACTCTAAACTTCTCTTCACTCTCGACATCCAGAACCTTTACACGGTGATCGCTCTCCACGAGGGGCTGCCTGCACTCCACCATTTCCTTGATCTTCGACCCAGCTCCCAACCTGATACATCCACACTCGTTCGTCTGGCCGAACTTGTCCTCTCACTCAACTGCTTCTCGTTCGCTGGTGATTTTTACCAGCAAATCTCGGGAGTGGCCATGGGAACGAGAATGGGCCCCAACTATTCAAACCTGTTCGTTAGCTACGTTGAGGCCCAAATATTCTCAAGTTTTGTCTCCCTGTTTCTTTCTGTGTTACTTTCTGTGGAAGAGCGTAGGCTCGAAACCTTAAAGACTTTTTCACTTCCCGAGCGTTAAACTAATACGTCTGTTTGTTGTCTACACTACCTGTCTTCGTCTTTTGCTTTTTTGTGAATTCTCCCTATATATATATATATATATATATATATATATATATATATTAATTTGAAATAATAATGGTGAAAAATTGAATATTAATTTAATATCAATTTAAAACCAGTGGTCTAGTATATTGAAAATCTAAAATTCAGAAAAATTATATTACATACATATAAGAGGGATGACCATTAAGTGGACATCCCTTATGCTAGATGTAGACCCTATATGGTCCGACCACTAAGAAAAGATTGTTCTCAAGAAAATTCAGCAAACGCCAGAACGTAAGCGAGCAAGACAAATGAAAAGATACAAAATATAAAGATTAATCACAAATCCATGTTCTCTGACCGTCAAAATTCACTGCAGAGAATTATTTTCTGCAGAATTATTTCGTTACGACGTCGAGGGTTCCAGTTGATCGTATCAACGGAACAGCCTACTCGTGAAATTAACGTGCAAATGGCTGTGCACTCCACAGACACGTGTACCCTTAACACCTACGGCAACGTTATCGGTTGCTTGTGATGAAGATAAAACCAATCTTCTTCGGTACTATTTAATAATTAATCGGGAATCATTCACCTTTCCCTTCTAGAACGCCAAGATATAGAAACGGAAAAATACTTATTAAAATGTAAAAGATTGCGACAAGGTTCGAGTTTAATATTCAAACAATAATTACAAGAGTATTATTTACAATGTGTGTTATGAATATGTGGTGATACTGGCTCATTCTCGATATTTTGGGACGAAGACAGACCTCAAATATTACGTGTTTCGTAAACGCTTTAGGATTTGGACCGAAACTTGCTGCATCATTCACAAACACACCAAAGGTATTGTAGAGAAGTAACATCAAACAATTCAATATATTAGGTGACTAATATTTAATTAATTTACTGTACCCCTTGAGAAATGAAGAAAAAAATCGACTCCACTAATATTTAAGTTCACACGCAACCATACAATACAATTTCTTTGTGAAAGTTAACTTCATTCAGTCACATTTATCGATTCCTTACATTGGTATACGATTTAAAATTTGAATACAAGCGGGAAAGTTGATTGGATAACACCTAGTTCATGTTTGAAGCTTGTTTTCACATGTATGAAAAATATTATTAAACGGACGAAATAAAATAACGTAGTGCTGTTCTATTAGTCAGACTAAATTATCATTAAATTATTTCAACAGTTGTGTTTCAACCGTAACTCTGAAAACTAGAAGTGTATATTGTTTGTAGCTTATCTATTGATATTCTATAGCCTTTTCCACGAACAAAAATGGTGTTTCAGATTTGTGAAAAGAAATATGAATCGTTCACGTTATTTTAAGGGTAGTATACACCTCTGTAGGTTTCTATTGCCTTAACCAGGCCCATATCACAACTTGATTTCAATATTATAAACTAACAAAGCATTTCTTATTTACTCACTACTATTGTCAGCATTTCTAATAACTATTTGACGATGTTTATTTGATGTGAGGGAGACTGAACTATCAAAGATTTAAATCATTTTGGCTATAGATATTGAGCAGTAAAGATATCTCTTCATATTATCGACTTTGCTAAAACTAGCTAGCAACTATTCCTCCAAAATTAGAGAGTTTATTCTGTGATACTCTTCGTCATTATTATATTTTAGCTTAAAAGTATCCAATAAATTTGGTAAACTACATTTTATGTATGAGATATTTATATATATTATGGTGGAAAGATTAAAGAGAAATTTAGTAGTCACTTTGATCATAAATTTCATTCTTTGATGTAATTCACAGAACGAAAGACGGGCTAAATAAAACCTCCTCAAAGTAGATACTTTACAAATTAAAGCTTAAGGAAGTTAACTATACATTTTTGACAGTCAACCTACTGATTGAGTGTACAGGGTATATAGGTTAACTGGCTATTTTTATTTATTGAATTTTCCAGTTACTGCTTGGTTGTTAGATAGTGTGACCAATTGCTCCGTATACATCTTGATAGAATTAAACTGGTCGTTTAACAATTTCATAATTCATTTATTTTCTTGCAGAATTAGAATTGAAGTTTCCCATTATTTCAGTATAGCTTAAACGATAATAATGATTTCTTACATAAACACACGGTGAAACTGTTTACGGGAAAGACAAAGTCAGTTATAACTACCTCAGTATTTGACTGGTACGTTATTATTTTATCGATACATTCCACTTAAGATGACCTCTTAAGTGGAATGCTAAAAAGTTGACACTCACATGATTCTCTTAATCTCTTTGGAATGTTTCTACACAATTTTCTCTCATTTTCAAAATTCATTGAAGAATTTTAGGTCATTAGACAACTAAACTTGTACAGGTGTATTCTTTATGCATATATCTTTCTAATTTATTATTGTGCGTGTATGTGAGTCCAGATATATATTTATGTCTTAATTACAAGCTTAAATATGTTTGGAGCATATTCTACTGCGAGAAATTTTCTCCTTGGCAAAACACAGTGAATGACTTTCTTACGAGTTCGAATATGCCCCAAGCCTACTTGAACTGGTAATAATCTTGTATTAATACTCATCACTGCTTAGCTCTGCTACTCTGTAATTCATATCTTAGCCTTTGTAAGTATCTTAGGATATTTGTGGAAAGTGAGTGTTCTGAACTCTATGTGTTTTAATCTCTTGTTTGGAGTCCATTAAATATCTGATACGACACTAAAGTCATTGAAATACAAAGGAACATCGCTAGATTTCCATTTTACTCCTCCCTATAAACACAGAACTGTTTATATTTTGTCAGTTTGTCAGTGAAGGCAGTACAGCATCGAACACTTGTACAGCTTAATCTTTACCTTCTAGGGAAAAAAAATCAATATTATTTTACGGTGTGTGTCGAGTGTAGTAGAGCCAAAAAGACACATCACAGCTTCTATTGTCAGATGCAACTATTTCGTTTCACTCCAACTAATAATGCGATTATAGAAAGTGACGACATTCCATTTCACTTTCCCTTAAACACCGTAGCTTAAGTGACGTCTAAAGATATACATAGTAAATATATTATTTTTATTCTCGGCTGAAGTCATTTCATTAACGTTCCAAATTTTCAGTCAAAACTTGAAGGTTACTGTATTTCAATCACTGCCTATAATTTTAATTCCGGATATCATTAATGTTATTATTTATATACCAGATGTTAAATAGAAGTAGGAGAGGCGTAGGTTGGCGTGTCATTAAGTGATCGACTATTGGCAAAATTTTCTTCACTGTTTCATCCTACGCTGTACAAACATTCATTTCCTTTCGCTTTTCTCTGAAAAACCATAAAATTCACGAATTATCATATTTCCTCCAAACAAAAATATAACGTCACATACAATATACAGTTAAAATACAACATTTCTTAAGCGAAAGCAGTAATGTAAGGAGTGAATTGTGGCGGACCACATACTAATCCTAGGTTCGAGTTTCCTATGGAAATGCGTAAAGGAAGTGAAAATATTTTCACCTCTTTATCCTACACGTATAAAAATAAACAAGTCAAGGTCACATCATTGACTACTGTTCATTCTCCCAGGTTACTGGTAAATGTTCATTCTGCTCTACCTGAAAGTTCACTTGAGGAATTTATAATACATAACAACATCAACGCCCAGGTCGATCACATCTCATTTCCTCTCCTGCATTGAAATAGAATATAGATTTTTTGTGTTAAATAAAAAGGAACAGTATTTGCAATGTGGCTTAATACAATGTCAATTTGAAACAGGAAACTTATTTGAATATCGGATAAAACGGTATGCGTTATTTAGTTATTTTGTTCTAAGATGAGTCCTGTCAAGAGTCAACACTGCCTTTAATTTTTCTGTGATCACCAAAAATTAAACCCCCAAAACCCAGAGTACTAAGGTGTGTGTGTGTGTGTGTGTGTGTGTGTGTGTGTGTGTGTGTGTGTGTGTGTGATTGTGTGTATGTATACATATACAATGTGATTGCCCCTTGTCGTCTTTAGAGATGAGTTTCCTTGCTGTCATTAGCATTTCTGCCCTTTCGTCTATGACCTCTCAGATGACTCTTCAGTCCCGCAGCAAATCTGTTTGTCTTGTAGTATAGGTGACAAACAAAAATGATAGCCTCCACTGGATTGATTGTGTATTTAACGCCACCTGAACACCGGTGTTCTCTAGAAACTGACGATACTGTTATTTTAACCCCAGGAGGACACTCCTCCAGCTGGTTATGCTGTGCACTCTGCTCTCAGTATATATTGCAAGCGGTGATGTGGGGGAAGAACTCCCTACTATTTTAGTCCTGAGATCAGACCCTGGTGATGGATACTCCTCCGCTAGACATAGCAGTAGTTCACTCCAGCTCGCAATATATAGAAAAATAAGCGATACGCAGTCACTGATGTTGCAACAAGCAAACAAGCCAGTCAAGAAAATCTCTATTAGAGAGGAAAGCAGTATTCATACACAGAAGTAATGTTTAATGCCACCTAAATACGGGTTTTAGGTTCCCTAGAGACCAACAGTACTGTTGTTTTAATCCCAGGACGACACCTCCTCCAGCTGGTTATGCAGTGCACTCTGAACTCGATATAAATTGCAAGTGGGAAGAGAACTCCCTATTCTTTTAGCCCTGAGACCACCAGACTGTACGGTTCAACCTTTTTATGGTCATCCTCCAGCGGATGAGAATGCATCACCGAGGATGACCATAAAAAGGTTGATACCGTGTTTAACGCTACCTAAACATTACTTCTCAGTATGAGTACTGATTTCATCTCGAGATTTTCTTGACAAGATAGTTTGCTTTTTATCTATCTATCTATCTATCTATCTATCTATCTATCTATCTGTCTGTCTGTCTGTCTGTCTGTCTATCTATCTATCTATCTATCTATCTATCTATCTATCTATCTATCTATCTATCTATCTATCTATCTATCTGTATATAAAGATATTATTATTATTATTATAATTATTATTATTATTACTATTATCATTATTATTATTATTGTTCAGTAGTTTTATTTTTATAACGTGCTTTCACTTCACTACCGAGCGCAGCTCTGTGCGCCTTGGGTATGTGCTGTGGTTTGCTGTGGTGCTCTTATGTTTACTGTATTGAAAGTGTTTTGCGTAGAATGTGTGCAGTACCCAGTAGTGCAATTTTCTGTATGTTATATATATTTGTAAGTCCTGGTGTTTTTGTTATGTATTTGTCTGAATATTTTTTTTATTATACCTAAGGCACCTACTATGATAGGAATTGTTTCTGTTTTTAGATTCCACATTCGAGTTATCTCTATTTCCAGGTCTTTGTATTTTGAAAGTTTTTCCATTTCTTTTAGAGAAACGTTGTCATCTGCTGGTATTGATACATCAATTAGAAAGCATTTTTTTTCTTCATGATCTTTGACAACTATATCTGGTCTATTTGCCTTAATTTCTCTATCTGTGTGTATTGGCATATCCCAGAGTATGGTTGCTTTCTCGTTTTCTGTGACCTTTTCTGGCATGTGTTTATACCATCGTTTTTCTGTTGTTATTCCATAGTGTTGGCATAGCTTCCAGTGTATATAGGTCCCAGCTCTGTCATGTCTGTGAATATATTCCTTCTTAGCCAGGACTGGGCAGCCAGAGATAATATGATTTATTGTTTCTTGTCCATCTCCACATATTCTTCAGTTACTTGTTATATTTCTTTTCATTATGTGTTTTTGGTAATTTCTGGTGGGGAGGCTTTGGTCTTGTGCAGCAATTAAAAATCCTTCAGTCTCTGCTTTGAGTCCTGAGCTTCACAGCCATTGCTGGGATTTTTCTCTGTCTATTTCTTTCGCATTTAGTTTAGCCCAGTATTTACCATGTAGGGGCTTTTTTTGCCATCGTTTTATCATGGTCTGTTGCTGTTCTAGTTTTAGTTTGGATTTAATTTGTTTTATAGCTTTTGTTCTTCTTCTTCTTCTTCTTCTTCTTCTTCTTCTTCTTCTTCTTCTTCTTCTTCTTCTTCTTCTTCTTCTTCTTCTTCTTCTTCTTCTTCTTCTTCTTCTTCTTATTTGTTAGGTAGATTGATTTCTTGTTTGTATTTGTCAGCTTCCTTAAATACTGAAAACAGTTTTTTGTTTTGCTCGTGTTTTGTGGCTATTTGTATTAGTTTCCCTTGCTTCTGGAGTAGGTATTTTTGCAGTCCTATGGTGGTTATTTTATAATAGTTTTCTAGCTGTATAAGACCCCTGCCACCTTCTGTGCGTTGTATATATAGCCTTTCTATGTCAGATTTTGGGTGGTGCATCCTATATCCTGTCATTATTTTTCTTGTTTTCCTGTCTATTTTACATAGTTCGTTTAGTGTCCAGTTAAGGATGTTGTAGCTGTAGCTTATAACTGGGACAGCTAAAGTGTTGATACCCATTATCTTGTTTTTAGCATTGAGCTCTGTTTTTAGTATTGATCTAACTAGTCTATAGTACTCTTTCTTTATTTTTTCTTTCATTTGTGTATGTTGTATCCTATCTAGTTCATTGACTTCTAAATACTTGTATGGTTGGCTTTCGTCTAGTTCTCTTATTTCATTGGCTTTATCTAGTGTTATATTGCTGCTTTTAACTAATTTTCCTCTTTTCAGGGTTGCTTTGGCACATTTTTCTAATCCGAATTTCATATCTATTTCCTTGGTAAAGCCGTGTACTGTGTGTAGTAGTGTGTCTAGCTCTTTGTCGTTTTTAGCATATAATTTTAGGTCATCCATATATAGAAGGTGGCTGACTGTTTTTCCGTAGTATTTGTAACCGCATCCAGTTCTATTTAGCAATTCTGTTAAAGGTGTGAGTGCCAGGCAGAACAGGAGTGGAGAGAGCGTGTCTCCCTGGAATATTCCTCTTCTAATGGGGATGGTTTTCGTTTTCACAAGTCCCTCTTTTGTTTCGAGCTGTAGCACTGTTTGCCATTTGTTCATTGAGTGCCCTATGTATTTTATAATAATTGGTGCCACCTAGTTTATGGCTAGCGTTTCCAGAATCCACGTGTGGGGAACACTGTCGAAGGCCTTTTGGTAGTCCACCCAGGCCATATTGAGGCCTTTCTTCTTTCTGCGGCTGTCTTCAGTTATGGCTTTATTGATCAATAATTGATCTTTACAGCCGTATGAGCCCTTGCAGCATCCCTTCTGCTCTTCTGGAAACAGGTTGTTATTTTCCAGGTGTTTACTCAATCTCTGCGATATTATTGCAGTAAAGGCTTTGTAGATCGTAGGGAGACAGGTTATAGGTCTATAGTTTTGTGGTTTCTCCGTTTCCGTGGATTTGGGGATTAAGATGGTTTTCCCTTTTGTGAGCCATTCAGGCATTGTCTCTGGATCTGCTATTATGTTGTTAAAGTTTTCTGCCAGCTTTTTATGCATTGCTGGCAGGTGTTTTAACCAGAAATTGGGGATCTTGTCGTGTCCAGGTGCCTTCCAGTTGCTTAGTCTTTGCAGTGTCTAGGTGACCTCTTCAGTTGTTATAGGGGCCCAGAGTTGCTCAGGTGCTAAGTTCGTTGTTTTAATGGTCCTTTTTTGGGGTTGTTGCTTCACCGACCATATTTGTTTCCAGAATTTCTCTAGTTCTTCTGCTGTTGGTGCTGCAGTAATGTCTATTTTATTTTTACCCAGTTCTTGGTAGAGTTTTTGGGGGTTGGATTTGAACTGTTTGTTTTGTTCAAAGAAACGTTAGCGTTTCTCATACCGGCGGATCCTTTGTTCTTTGGCAAGGATATCTTGCTTTAGCTTTTCTTTTGACATCAGGTAAGTCTTTTTCTGTAATGCTGTATTTGTACAGTATTTTTGTTTTCTTCTTGTTACTTAGTTGTGTTGATTGTTTACTAATTTCGTTGAGAATCGATAAATCTTTTCTCTTTTTTTTAAATTTTGCTCTGGATGTTATTTATCCACAAGGTCTGTTTGGGTGGTAGAACTCCTGTTCGGATGGGCTTGAGTGAGTATCCCGCTTCTTTTGTGGCTGCAGTGGCTGCCGCATATATTATGTCATTTAGCTCAGTGATATTGCCTGTTGTTTCTGTGGTTGTTAGTTCCGTGACGGCCAGGTTTATGCTATTTATTATTGATGTTGTTTTATTGTCTATTTTGATTTTTGGGAGATATAATCTGTGGTCCATTCTAAGATCTGTGGTTTTCAGTTCTTTGGTTATTCTCATTTTCATAGTATCGTAATTATTAGGTTTCCCTTCGTTATTCCCAGGTTTTAGATTTGTTTTGTCTTCCTTTTCATTCATATGTTCGTCTGTGGTGTTCTGGATTGGTGCTTTTTGTACACTATTATACATCTCTACGGTCTGGGTTTGTTGTTATTATTATTATTATTATTATTATTATTATTATAATCCATTATGAATTCAGATTTGATTTCCCAATTAAAAAATAAATTGTATCCCAATTGAAGGATAAATTGAATTTAGAATAAGAAATTTCTATACAACATATTTTGCTTTTTTGTTCCAATATATAAGGAAAAATTTCATTCCCGGGCAACGCCGAGTGCCTCTGATAGTCATTGATATATAATAACAACGATAATATAAGTGGTCAGCAAACATTAAAGCCAAATAGGAAAATTCATAAATATATAATTAATTATTAATTATAGTTGAGGGTACATGAAGTACCAGCATTGCTAAAAAGAGTTGCAATATACTCAAATAAGCCACCATTTCACTGAAAATTCAACTGGCTGACGAAAATCGAGGAGCGAGTAAAATTTAACTTACCATTGCGGCTGAAAGTCGCAAATTAGGATCACAAATGTACCTACATCACGTGATTTCGAACTTTGAGATATGTTTCTTAGTTCTCATCGGTAGGTCTCGCTATTGCCGAGGGTTAAATTTATTCTCGCTTCATCATGCCTGTTAAAATCGTTGAAAGACCAGCGCCAGATTCAAACGATATCGGTGTATAATTATACATAAATAAATAAAGGTATTATTACTATCAATAAATAATAACAACAGTAATATAAGTAGCCAGAGCGTACACGAAGTACCAACGTTCCTAGAAGTAAGAGTCGAAAAATACTCTTATTTCTAGAAATGCTGGTCCTTCGTGTACCCTCAATTATATATATATATATATATATATATATATATATATATATATATATATATATATATATATATATATATATATGTATATATATGTATATATATATATATATATATATATATATATATATATATATATATATATATATATATATATATATATATATATATATATATATATATATATATATATATATATATAGAGAGAGAGAGAGAGAGAGATAGATGTATATATATATATTATTATTAATACGCCATAGGCGTAGGAGTGGCTGTGTGGAAAGTAGCTTGCTTACCAACCACATGGTTCCGGGTTCAGTCCCACTGTGTGGCACCTTGGGCAAGTGTCTTCTACTATAGTAGAAGACACTTGCCCAAGGTGCCACGCAGTGGGACTGAACCTCGAGCCGACCAAAGCCTTGTGAGTGGATTTGGTAGACGGAAACTGAAAGAAGCCCGTCGTATATATGTATATATATATATGTGTGTGTGTCTGTGTTTCTCCCCCCAACATCGCTTGACAACCGATGGTGGTGTGTTTACGTCCCCGTAACTTAGCGGTTCGGCAAAAGAGACCGATAGAATAAGTACTAGGCTTCCAAAGAATAAGTCCTGGGGTCGATTTGGTCGACTAAAGGCGGTGCTCCAGCATGGCCGCAGTCAAATGACTGAAACAAGTAAAAGAGTAAAAGAGTATATATATATATATATATATATATATATACGCATAAATATATATATAAATATATGTATGTATGTGTATATATATATGTATATATGTATGTATATATATGTATGTATATATACACACATAAATATATGTATGTATGTGTATATAATATATGTATATATGTATGTATATATATGTATGTGTATATATATGTATATATATATATTTGTATATATATACATACATATATATATATATATATATATATGTGTGTGTGTGTGTGTGTGTGTGTGTGTGTGTGTATGCATGAACATACATACATACATAAATACATACAATACTTTTAAATTTGCAGCTTTGTACCATTATTAGAAATCAATATTTAAGTCCTTAGAACTTTAAATATTGACATTTAACAGAATGGAAACCTTATTGAATTAGAATCTTCGGATTATTTTCATAATTTTAGCGATATTAAATTTACTTAATGCCAAAGGAAAGCGAATTAATATTCCTCTCTGAAACGAGTTTTTCCACTTTTAACATTAAGTTTCGTGTTTGGTTCCAGAGGTAACTGCTTGCGCAAGATTGATGGAAATTAAGATTTACCGAAGAAATTAGAAACGTGAAAGGAAACGGTTTTCCTTACTTTCATGGTAAGGCTACAGAATCAATACTTTCTTACTACGATATGTACTTTTCCACATAGCTTTTATTTTTATTTTTCTCTCTTTTCTTGGGGAAGCACGATTAGGACTGGACTGGCTAAGCAATGCTGGTACCTGAGATCGAACTCCTTAAAAGGTGCGTAACATCAATGCTACTCAGACAGTAAGAAAATCTGTTGATTGCTGATGAGGACAGCGACACATGCTGATACTATAATGATAGTAGACACTGTAGCAGTAATGCAGGTGATAATGGTGAATGGAAAAAGATACAGAATAAGAGTGTGTGTGTGTGTGTGAGAGAGAGAGAAAGAGAGAGAGAGAGAGAGAGATAAAGAGAGAGAGAGAGAGAGAGAGGGTGGATTGAGGAATACAGAAAGTAAGACACGATTTTTTAAAAAATGAGAGGCTGTTTGATGTCACTGTCTCTTTAGTAATCTCATTTTTTTCATAACCTCTATATCTCTATCTCCATCCATATCTTTCACTATTCACTTTTTCCAAACCAACACCAATTCTGCCGTCACCGCCGCCCCACAGCCAATGTTATTTTCTTCACCACTGTCATTATCATAAGAATCAACAATTTTATGTGTGTATATGCATGCGTATATGTGTAGACTTGTGTGTATTTTGTGCAGACCATTCATGTACATGTGATTTTATATTTTAGCTCGTAAGATTTAAAAAAGGAAAAGTATTAAAGATGGAATGTCAGATAGTAACATCTTCACTATTAAAAAACATACCATAAATATTATCACTCATATCATATTTGAATTATTACCAAACTATAGTTTACTTATTTACTAAATCAAGGCAGTACTTTAGGTAAATAAGAAATTCATCAAAGCATTATGAAGGAAAATACAGGTAATTATAACCGACAGGGTAGTTGTTTATAGCTGACGCAGTACCACAGTACTGCAAATAATAATCCTTTCTACTATATGCACAAAGCCTAATATTTGGGGGAGAGAGAACTAGTCGATTTCATCGACCCTGCTGTTTTACTGGTACTTATTTTATCGGCCCAAAAAAAGATGAAAGGCAAAGTCGACCTCGATAGAATTTGAACTAATAATAATAATAATAATAATAATAATAATAATAATACTTTCTATTATAGGCACAAGGCCTGAAATTTGCGGGGATGCAGTAAGTCGATCACATCGACCCCAGTGTTCAACTGGTACTTATTTCATGGACTCCGAAAAGATAAAAGGGAAAATCGACCTCGGCAGAATTTGAATTCAGAACAGGCGAAATACCGCCGAGCATTTTGCCCGGCGTGCTAACGATTCTGCCAACCCGCTGCCTTAATAATAATCCTTTCTACTATAGGCACAAAGCCTGAAAATTTGGGGGAGGAGTTAAGTCGATTACATGGACCTCAGTACTCAACTGGTACTTATTTGAAATTAATAAATGTCTCTTCTTAAAAAGTCTGTAAACTTCTGGAATGCACCTTGTAATATTGTTTTCTTCCAATGTCGGTATCTTTTATTAAAGTTTAGTATTAGTAAGTTTTCTTAAGAACTAAAATTTTGGATCTATCTGAAAAAAAAAAAAAAATGAGATAAAAAAAATGATTTTTAAACTTTCAAAATTATTATTACTTGCGGTTCGCATTAAAGCATTTATGGAAATGTGCTCTCCGTAGTAAGTGATTCACAGCCTTTATAGCGTAGTAAGTTTCACATTTAAAATTTTTTCGAGATATTATAATCTCCATAACTTCTGCCCAATTTAATGAGCAGTAGTACTTCATTTCTGGATGAGATGATGTGGTCCAGAATAATACAAAAGTACTGTTTATGTGGAAAAACTTGCTCAATAAGGAAAAGGATATAAATTTGTTTCCCTTGGTCTTATATAAATTAAATACCTCCGAAAGTATGAAAATCTTTCGAAAATACTACTTCTATATTTTGTTTGTATGTTGTATGCTTTTATTCCTTTTGGAGAAGAAATGGTCTACTGTGGCTTTGTTTTCAAGGATTCTGGAAACTGTATGCTAATATATAATTTTTGTTTGCATAATTTGAAACTGCGATTAATATTTTGTTAATATTCTTCCGCTAAATAATATTCCAATTATACCTCTCCTATTTAAACTTCATATTTTGTGAGAAATCTGGCATTTATGTTTTCTGGAATTTAGTTTCAAGTAAAATAGAAATCAGACCATAAATCATGCTAACGAAGAACTTCTATTTTGTTTTATGCACTGATAGGTTCATAGGCGAATGTTGACTTCTTTCATAGGCACAGTTTCATATATATATTATAGTTAATAAAAAGCTCTTTACTTCGTGCTTTGATAACGAAAATTTGGGATGTTACTGAAATGATTTCATATGAAAATAAAAATATTTACTGAATATAACTCTATTTGACACTTTAAAGAAACACTAAACTACTATTTCTTAAATGAAATGGAATGTCGTCACTTTCCTTAATCGCATTATTAGTTTGAGTGAAGTGAAATAGTTGCTTCTGACAATGGAAGTTGTGTTGTCTCTTTTTGGCTCTACGTTCGACACTCACTGCAAAAGAATATTGATTTCTTTTGAAAAGTTGGAAGGTTAAGCTGTGCAAGTGTTTGGTGCTGTACTATTGCTACTGACAAACCGACAAAGTATTGATTTCTATTAGTTAGACAACAGTTTTATGTTTATAAGGAAAAGTAAATTGAAAATCGGGCGATGTTGGTGTAAGTGAAATGAAATAGATTTGATTCGGAAATCTAAACCACGTAGGGCTCTCAATCGACATTCGTCGATATTGACAACTGAATTCACAGAAACACACACACACACACACACACACACACACACGCACACGCACACGCACACACACACAGATGGATAGATAGATAGATAGATAGATAGATAGATAGATAGATAGATAGATAGATAGATAGATAGATATCCAAGCATGGCTGCGTGGTAGGCGCAGGCATAGTTGTAAAGTCAAGAATCTCGCTTTGCAACCATGTTTCGAGTTCGGTCCCACTGTGTGATATCTTGGACTAGTTTCTTCTGTTATCAATACCTTTTAAGTGAATTTTGCAAACGTAAACTGTGAGGAAGCGGGTCATATATCGGTATATCATGTGTGTGTGTGTCTGTGTGTTTGTATGCGTGTGCGTTTGTGTGTATGTGCGTTTGTATTTGTAGTTTGCTGTGTTTGCCCATTTCACTCAACATCTAGTGTTGGTTTGTTTACGTTCCGTAACTTAGCGGTTCAGCAAAAGATACCGATAAGATAATTATCCCCCCCCCAAAAAAGTGCTGGGGTCGAATTTTTTCAGTCAAACCCTTTAAGGCAGTGCCTCAGCACGGCCCCTATCCAATTACTGAAACAACTAAATGCTGAAAGATAAAATAAAATTTCTCACGGCACTTGAAATTTAAAAGAAACTATTGTGGAAGCATTTATATTAATGCTTCTAATTCGAAATTGATAAAATAATGTAACAAACAAGGGCTAGGCTCTATTTTATCGACTAATGCCTATTAATGTGTCTCCTTAGTCAAAGCTCTCTTACCAGACAGATGAATCTAACAAGAGTACAGACGTTTGTTTATAGAAGTCAACAAACAAACTATTTGCTGGAACGTACTCATGTCTGCTAAACATAATAACTCATGTGGTGCCCACAGAAATGGGAGAATTCAAACCAAAACAAAACTGTTCATTCTCAATATATCCTGGCAGATTTGAACATGAATATCTGTTCGCTTCTGTTTTCATCCTCTCTTTATAAGATGTGAATTCATAACTCACGCGATTCACCGGTGTAAGGGGATTGAGAAGACATACTGCGGGGCCCAAAGACTCTCTACACAGATGAGTCACATGTGTTATGAACACTCATCGTCTAAAGGGAAGCGATGTTAATCTTTGATGAAAAACATGCTCGAATCTGTCAGGATGTATTGAGAAGGAATAGATGCGTTATTGTATGCATCCGCCTGTTCTGCGTGCACCTCATCTGTTATAATTATTGGTATTATTATTCAGAATATACTGAAATGATGGGGAAATTTTATCCAAAAACCGCAAGTAAAAAAGAAAAGAATGATTGTACCCGATCAAGAATTTCTAGAAATCGATATTAGCTCCACAACTATTCTACGAAGGCATATCTCACACAGTTAGTCACAATATCAATCAGCTAAGCAGTAACTTGACAATTTTTGTCCTACGGGGAAAAAAAATGAAAATAGCCAGTTAACCTATGCCCTGCATATTCAATCAATAAGTGGACTGACAAAACTACAGTTAACTTTCTTAAGATTCACTTTGTTAAGTATCTACTTTATGTTGGTTTTATTTCGAAAGATTAGACCAGCTTTCGTTCTGTGATTTACATCAAAGAATGAAATTTATGATCAAAACGAATTTTATTTTATCTTTAATCTCTCCACCATAATTTATTTAAATATCTCATATGTAAACTGTAGTCTTCCGGATTTATTAGATAGTTTTAAGCTAAAATATAGCCCATAGCATAATAAAGACGAAGAGTCTCAAAGAATAAACTCTCTTATTTTGAAGGAAATTGTTGCTAGCTAGTGATAGCAAGGTCGATAATATGTTGAAATATCTTTACTGCTTAATATCTATGGCCAAATAGCTCAGTATGCTTCACATCAAATAAACATCATCAAATAGTTATTAGAAATGCTGACAGTACGAGTAGTGACTAAATAAGAAATGTTTTATTAGTTTACAATATTGAGATCAAGTTGTGATAAAAACCTAGAGGGGTGTATACTACCCTTAAAATAACGTGAACGATTCATATTCCTTTTCACAAATCTGAAACACCATTTTTGTTCGTGGAAAAGGCTATAGAATATCAATAGATAAGTTACAAAACAATATACATTTCTAGTTTTCAGAGTTACGGTTGAAACACAACTTTTGAAATAATTTAATAATAATTAAATCTGACTGATAGCTATAAAGGCGCCCGATAATAAAACAGCACTACGTTATTTTATTTCGTCCTTTTAATAACACATTTGTCATATATGTACAGTCAGGAGTGCAGATGTACATACTGAAATGCAAAAAAAACCCAAAAAACAACAACCAAATAATGAACTGAAAGTTAGGTAATTGCGTTTATTTAGGCTACACGAAACTTATGAGATCAACGTATTGTCTATCGAAAGAGTGCTCTGTGGTACAAGTAAATGCCGATTAAATCATTTCAAACTTTTCCGATTTCCCTTATCAAAACAGTTAGAACTTGTGCAACAACGTGACATATAAGTTGTCACCTGAGAAGAGGACTTTTATGCCCAAGAAAGAGAGTGTATTTGATAGAAATTGTTGAAATACATATGTACTTCATATGAGTAGCAAATTGTGGAGGATGGTACTCACTGTACATGGATCTAGTTAGTTTGAATCACAAAATCAGCCCACTTTTAAAACGACATGAAACAATCTGAAAATTTGTCATATTAAACATTCATTTCTTATTTAGGATCTAGTTTGGTTCACTCACAAAATCTGCATTTTTTTCAAGGAAGTAAAAAATCTGAAAATTGGTTATCTTGATGCAGTTTTCCACGCTTATTCCTATGAAACTATGAACTTCAAAAAAATTTGACACACAAATTTTTATTTTTAATTCGTGGTTTTAAAATACAGACGGTTCGAATCTACCAGTCATTTCTCTTTATAATTTCCAGATAATTTTTTAAATACTTCAAACTCAAAAGTGCGTAAATATATTTACTCGAAACAGCAGTTAAAAATTAAGGAAATAAAGTTTTGGGCGATCTCTTCTTATGACTGACTTTTATTCCATTATTCTAAAATCTGAAACTTATACATTTACATGTATAAATGCATTCAGAAACATACAAATAAATACACACACACACACACACACATTTTTACAGAGTTAGTTTTATACCCATTCTTGTATATATATAAATATTTCGACATATACACAACTGTGCCCCAAAGATTTGCTTCTTCATAAACGTGAGAAAATTAAATACTTATTTTCTACAAATATGCTTCAGATCATATAGATTCCGATTAAATTGGAATTCATTGTGAAAACCATTTGTCCCTACAGGAATTTTAGAAAATTCACACCATTAGGCTTTGTTGTGTGTATATATATATATATATATATATATATATATATATATATATATATATATAAACACACACACACACACACACACACACACACACACACACACACACACACACACACATATATATATATATATATATATATATATATATATATGTATGTATATATACGTGGTTGTATACGTATTGTTTTAATTATATCTTTATACACACACATACACACATAAAAACTGGCACATCGTCGGTACGGCAATCACAAGTATCCAAAACGTCTTCCCCACTCTTCCAACTTCGTTTTTCCACTTCAAAAGAATGCTTTCCTCTACTTGGATTATATGTCGTACCGCTGCAAGGCTGTCTGTCTGCTAATATTGCTGATGGACATGCAGCATGTTACTGGCATTTCACATATAAAGTCCAGGATTATGTGAAAAAGTGTGAAGACCGTCAATTGACTTTCTTCCATAAAAGTATTAAAAATTATTTGGAAATTATAATGAGAAACTAATGGTAGATTCGGACTGTCCGTATTTTAAAACCACGAATTAAAAATAAAATGGGTGGGGTGCATAATCAAAGATAGAATCGAAAAGACTGTTTTGAAAATTCGTAAAAATAAAGAGGTTATGAGGGGTTTTAGCAAGTGCTTACAACATAATTCAGCCCATTCATATATATATATATATATGTGTGTGTGTGTGTGTGTGTGTGTGTGTGTGTATGTTTGCTAGTGTCTGTTTTTCCTTTAGCTTTTGTTTACTTATACACATCAACAAATGAGCCAATGAAGTACTCTTTGTGTGGTTGTTCAATTTTCTAGAAGTTACATCCAATTCTCCCTCATAATCTATTCTTGTTATTATTAAGGAAAGGGAAAATGTTTACTCCTCTCCATTAAATTTAATATTTTTGGTTTTGTTTGGCTCTATGAATTTAATTTTTTTAAAAATATTTCTGCCCATTACTTGATACAGGAAATTGGAAAATCCTGACCAAAACAGAAAAATTCTAACTTGATAAATAATATAGAGAGAGAAAGAAAAGGTTCTGTTTTCCAAAGCCAAAAGATGTGCTTTTAGCTGGGGTGTAATTTTATAATTAAAACAAATTCAAAATTTAAATTTCAGAACATAAGACTTAGCGCATTATCTGGTGTATAGCCGCAGTTCAAACGGGTACAAAACCTAAAACAAATGTGTGTGTGTGTGTGGGGGGTGTCTTTAATAGCCAGTGGTCAATTTATGTTCAATCGCAGAAAGGATTCAAAACGACAACGTACGCAATCATTATACATACAAACATACCCATACATACTCACACATACACAAATACATACCTATCAGCCACTCGCAAGAGCCAGTTTGATCCAAAATTCTGACCACCATTCTTTATATTTGCACACAAACACACACGTATTCAGCTTTTCGCTTTTATTCATTACTTTTTTTTCCTTTTAATTGTCTATCACTATTCATCTGTCTTTGTTTTTTGTTTTTGTTTTGGGGTTTCGCTTTAGCGACACCAGTTACACTTGGTACCCGGAATTTGCTTGGTGTCGTCAAAGTGGCAAAAGGGATTTTTAAGTTTCTGAAAATTTGAAACAAAAAGGCATGTTTTTTTTAAACTGACTGTCGCCGAGATATGAAAATATGGCTACTACTCGTTAATTTGAAATTAAACTTACCAAAGACGAGGGTCTTCCAGCGCCCCCTAGCACCCCCTAGCGCCCCGAAGTTTCTTAACGCCCTCCTTGTGCCTCTTTGCTCCAAAAAGCCCCTGTTGAGAACCTTTGGCTTAGAAGATATTTAAGTAGCTCTAAAAGAAGTCATTTGAAAAACAAATTGTAACTTCTTGCTTTAAAAACAAGCTCTATTCTGCTGGGCTGTAATTTTAACATCCCACTTAAACAATACATGCTTGAAACTCCTCTTTTCCAAATTTTGTGCCACAATAGACCTATGTTAGCGATATTTGCCAATGAAGACAGCTGTGTCAGATTCAAAATCTATATTTTTGCTCTAGTCGAATCCTGCATTTAAAAACTCACTTCTCTCCCTTTCTGCTGTTTGATTTCTGAAGTTCTGATGTTCCATCTTTCTTCACTTCTATGATGACTTGTCACTAGTCAAGACTATTTGCGATTTGCCTCAGAAATTCGTACTTTCTAAAACCTAATCTTTATACTCCTTTTCTGATTTATTGCATGAGTTTTGAAATGAAGTTCTCAAACTTTTTGAGCCACCGTCACCCTCATAGCCATATAATATCCTCAGCGCCCCACCCCTATTTTTATGTATAAATAAATATTTTATATTTTACTAATTTATGTTTACTATGAATCATTTGATATTTGATATATTATATAATTTATATACAATACTATAATAATATTATAAATTCATAGCGTCCCCCAATCCATTGCCTTCCTCCCAATGCCGCCTTTTTCTCTACCGCCGCTCCCCGCACCACCTCCTTAGACACCGGCGCCCACCTGCACCCTCTGAACGCCCACCGGGGCGGTAGCGCATACCGGGGCGGTAGCGCCCACTTTGAGAACCTATGGTCTAGGATATAGAGACAAAACTAGGACTTTTGAAAAAGAATGGCTTAAAGAATGTTTTCTTCGTGGTCTCGAGATATAGTAAAAGGTTAGGTTCAAATACATTATCTCTTAGAGGGGTCGAAAGATCACAATAACAGGGAGTGACGTTGTAACATACCTATACACATATACATACATATACACACTCACACTTGCACATATACCACTCATATACCTAGATGCATGTATATGTATATGCGCATGCATATATAGTAATCTGATAAATAGATATGTAATGAATACATTAGGACGAAATAGTTAACAGACTTACAATATAATGTAGTCTAAAGCTAAGGATATTTAGGGTCGAGAAAATAAGTTAGTATATTAAGTTTAGATGGTAGGGTAATTTCAGGTTTTGTAACTATAATCGAAGACTACTTGGGATGAAGTGTAATAGCTGAGAGAAAATAAATTCAGTCAGTATAATATATATGCGCATATGTATACGTTAGATAACTTATAAGTTGGGTAAACTAAATTTTAAGACTGTTTTATTAATACAATGCTGGCATTTGACTATTAGTTCATTAAGCTCATTAATAAGATCCGATTTGCATCTCTGAATCGCAGGCACTTCGGTAGAACATAAGTAGCAGCCACCATCACTCCTTGATACCGTCCATATAATGGACCAGGAAGTGTAGTGATTTACTCCTTTAAATTTCCAGATTAACATAGCTAATGAAGTTGTGTGTCGTTTCTTCCTATCCTTAAAAGAATTCATTTACTTGATCTCGCCTTAAATTCCGTCGCCTTGCTTCCGATATAGTGATAGACTGTCAGATGTGAGAATGAAGCATTCAAACACTATGTTCTTACGATGGTGTTAGTTATCTTAATGGCAATTATCCCTATCTCTATTATTACATAAATGATCCTTTAAACTAAGTAGTAAAGAAAAAACTACAATTATTTTTATTATAGTTGGTGCAATATAAGATTCATAGTACAAATATTATTACTAATACTGGTAAAAATAGTTGGGCTAGGATTTGGTAAATTACAATGATTAATATTCACACTTAGGCCATAACTGATACTACTTAATTTCCTGTCCTTTATTATGGCAATATTATCTGAACGTATGCGAGTATATATACTTTTGTACATTTATATTGTGTATTCTTATTACTATCAGTTTTTACCATTGATTTTTTAATCATTATTTTTAATTATGAAATATTATAATAATATTTTGCTACTTCATATATTTTTTAAATTATATCATTCTGACCAGAGTCACTTATTAGGATATAACTTATCTTTCGATTCCTTTTGGTGTCCAGGCATTCATTATTCCTTCCATTCAAGACTGCAAATTGTGATTACTCTTTTATTTTATCCATCGCCCCACCCCTATTTATATCTATCTTTTCCGCCTGTACCTCTTTCTGCTGTGTCTGATCATTATGATCTTCTTTGAAGGTATTCTAAACATGCATATCGCAGTTGATTTGTGACCCTATGTACTCTGATAATTATTTTTGTTTTAGTTACGTTTTACCTTCTCGATCAGACGATTGCTTGAAAATGCAGACTAATTAGTGAATCCAACTTCTAAAATAATCACATCTATTGATAACTGTTGTGAAAATGTTCGACTCCGATATATATTGTACGTTTAATACATGTCTATGAAAAGATTTCTATCTCAGACAAAAACCACGCCATCATGCTTTTCGGCGGTTATACACGTTTAATATGATACACAAATGGTGATTTTAATTTAATACTGTTTCAATCGCGTTCATCGAATTTTTTACAATACGGCAAGCTTTCCGCAATACCAGTGAATATATTATTCCCTATTTCGAAATATATCGAAGCGCAATCTCCGTGTGAGCATGTGACAAATAGGGACACGGCAGTGGCAAACCCCAAGTCGGGGAAAGCGCATCTGTTACTCTTATGAATTACCTCTGCGATGACGTCCGTCTCGCTCCGATATAGAAGTTGTATTTTAAAGACAATATGTCTATGAAGAAATATTCTCTCAGACAAAAATCACAGTATCATACCTTACAACTGTGTATGATACACAGGTGGTGATACATACATACGCATACATGCATGTACACATGGACACAATCTTTACATGAGAACAACTTCTTTTTAAAAGAATGTCCAATAAACTAAATAATACCTATAGATCTAAAAGCAAAATAAATACCAAGAGAGCAAAATGTTTTGCTTTTATCTCCTATTTATGATGAAAGATGGCGGATATATTTATTCAAGTAGAAATAGTAATCAGTCTGCAAAGACAGGAGTAAATGTATGTGTTAATTTCTGTAACTTCCAGCCTTCGATACACAATGATGAAAAATTCCAATATCTTCAAAATATACAAACCATATGTCATTTTCTCTCAACTCCTTTTATTCGATTTCCGAGCATTTCTATTTATTTTCTTTATTCATTATTATATTTCTACTTATTTTTAATTTCTGTTACACTTTTATTTTTGCATTTGTATTTGCTGTTTAGTTTGATATATCAGACGCTATTATACATTACGGTTAAAAAAAAATCATATTATCTTGGTCAAAATCAATCCCTTGTCAATGAAGTAAAAACTTTATATAGATTTTGACAGTTATTTACATTATTCCACTTCATTTTCCATTTCTGATTGTAACGATCCCAGTAATGATTGTTATAAACAGGGTAATAGATAATTTCTTTACATAAAAAGACTTGTCAGTCCGCCTCATGATTCCAACGAACAGAATGGAGAAGGTGTTGCCCTGGAGGATGGGCATCCCAGTTCATACATTCTACTAAAGATATCGGAAAAGTGATAGACGTCATTCGATCTTATTTCCTGGGCCTCATAACCCTGATGTCTTAAACTTCTTGGTAACTTTAATCAGTAAGTTACATCATTTATATCACAAAAATTTTGAAAAGCATGTAAATTGCACTATCACAAAACCTTCCTCTAAATTTATGATTTTAGAATATTAATCTAAGAAATAATAATGTTTCTGTGAAACTGATCAGAAATGCAATATCCTTGGCTATCTTTAGTTTATAACCTATTAAGAACTAACTGCCCTTCTTATCTTTAAACTTACAAATGCCGATTCGTTATCCGTGACTGATAGAGCATGACAACGACAAATACGTGCCATAAGTTTCAATGACATCATTCACAGCTCAGAGGTGTAATTTCATGCACATTTTCTATAAGGGCAATTTATTTTCTGAGACAGTATCCACAACGAAGGTCATTCAGGTTTGCGTGTACAGGAAAGTATTAAATATAACTAAATTTTAATCATCGCTGCTTAGTGCCCTCTAATAAATTAGTTTCAGCTTGACAAAGCTTTGTACACATCGTGATATTTATTAATTGTTGTTTACGTATAAGAACGAGTGATTCGGTGACTGTAAAACGTAACGGCGGAGAAATTTTAGAAATGAAGTAGATATCCATCTATTAGGGTAAAATACCGTTATAGATGTAAAATATATGGGTTGCAAACTGCTATAGAGAATCGAAATCCGTACTTCTTAATTTTCGGCTGAGCGCTCTGTACCATTGAACTAAACGGTCCGTGACAAGAGATTTCGTCTTTTATAATGCTATAAGAGTATTTTACACGATCCTCCAATCTGTTTTCACAGCTATTCCCCAGCGTTCGAGATTTCTTCTAAAACACCAACTCACTCTGTGCTTCTATGTTTACTCTTTTAGTCTTTTACTTGTTTCAGTCATTTGACTGCGGCCATGCTGAAGCATCGCCTTTAGTCTAGGAATTCGACCCCAGTACTTATCCTTTGTAAGTCTACTACTTATTATTTCGGTCTCTTCTGCCTAACCGCTAAGTTGCAGGGTCGTAAACACACTAACATCAGTTGTGAAGCGATGTTGGGGGAAGGGACAAGCACAGACACGCAAACACACACACACACACACACACACACACACACACACACACACACACACACACACACATATACATATACATATACATATATATATATACATATATATATATATATATATATATATATATACGACGGGCTTCTTTCAGTTTCCGTCTACCAAATCCACTCACAAGGCTTTGGTCGGCCCGAGACTATAGTAGAAGACACTTGCCCAAGGTGCCAAGCAGTGGGACTGAACCCAGAACCATGTGGTTGGTAAACAAGCTACTTAGCCACTCCTGCGCCTATAAAGTTGTTTATAAAAATGTTCCCATGTATTGAAATACATTTTAAGCAGTAGAACACAATCTGATATAGAATTCAATACGTTGAGGAGAGATGACACAACTGTTTATTATATCAAAATTTGACAATTTACTTTGAGATTTGTACAGCCCGGAGCGAAATTCACAACAATCTATCAACTTTTGATGTAGCAAACAGATATGTATGTATGCATGCACAAATGTACGCAAGTACGTATATAGTACGTTTGTATGTATGCATGTATGTATGAATTATACATTTATGTGTGCGTGTGTTTATTGCATATATATGAACTTGTACTTCATTTTCGCGTATATAAATGTGTACATGTTTAAATAGCAATTAGACAAAAATGAAGATCATGTTGTTATGTGGGTTGCTTAGTCTTAGAGTTTTAAAGAGACAGAATTACTTCTCCAGATAATTCAGTAGATGAAGATTTTAGAAATTTGTCATATTAAATTACCTTCTTTGATTTTTGTAGTTGCTAAATTCACAGTCCTGAGAAGTTGATATGTCAGAAAGCATAAAAATATTCTCCGAACCAATGGACATAGAGAAAAGGGAATTACTACTATATATTTTCACTACTCTAATTTACGAAAGAGGGGTATTTATATGAGTTAAGACAGAAAATATTTGAAAGTAACTACAAAGAGAAAGAGCAGGAGAAGTTCTACAGGATGCATAATAAATCTATGTAAAAATCATATGCTAAGTACCCACCTCTAAAACCCATTGAAGAAATATTAGGTTTCTTACGGTTACTCTGAATTAGATTAAATAAGATTAAATTGAGTTAAACTAGGTACAGTAGTAGAGACTAGATTAATGATTGTAACCCTGAATAATATTATGTAACAATATAATCTTAATTTTTTATTTGATTGCTCTGCGATTAAGGCACCAACCAATCTACTGATAAACTCGGATTCACAGTTTGTATAAATCATCCGATAGATTTAGCATTTACAGATTCTTATGTTCCTCAATTAACATTATGTTAGCCAGGTTTTAACGCATCCAATTCCGTCAAAGTCAGGCTTGTGCTTCATCCTTCTGGGTTCGATAAACTCTTCGGATAATAATCGGGTAGTACTAGTCATGAAGAAATAAATTTTACATTTACAGCTAATGAAATAGACTTTACATTTTCTCTTTATATTCAATGATGTTTCGTCTGGCGGGAATATTGTTGATCAAAAGACCTTCACAAACTTACAATTTCATATTTTATCTATCCCGAATGAATACACAACGACAGATGGCAAAGATTTATGGTACATAAAATCAATTGCAACTTTGAATAGAGTAACAATTAAAATATTAATTATAAACTATTTTAACCATATCATCCATATGGGTGGCAATGTTTCCAAATATTTCTTTTCGCAATTTCAACTTGGTTTGATTCAGAATTCCATTTCGTGTAGAAGGGAACGCATGTTGTATAACCCCATCGTGTTTTGAAAGGTTTCCCTATTTTCGCAATTACTTTTTGGTTACAATAGGCATTATTATGCTTTCTTCCAGCTTCATTTCCATCCGCTGTTGTTTGGTGTACTGCAATTACTGTATTAGTGGCATCAATAACAGTAATGTTTAGTGTAATGGCAAAATATACTAACCAGTTATCATAATGGATACGTCCTACAACTAGATCTGGTAACAAATGCCAGGGAAAGTGGCGATTTGTTAGGAAATAGTCTAATGCAATGCCTTTCATCAAAGAACCAGATTTAGCGACTTCAGCCACATTTTCGAGCCTGTCAATTGTTCGACCGTCTGTAAAATTTACATTTGTCCTTCGTCCTATTATTAATAAAGGGCCGTTCTTAACTCCTGTTTTATTGACCGATTCAAGAGTTTTCGTAAGGCCTTGATTGAAAATAATATCACTATTAGCAAAGCCGTAAAAATCAGAGTTTTTGAAAATTTTTATTACATCAAGTATCATTGATTTCAACACTGGTACTTTTCCACAGGCAACTTTTGGAATGGGTTTAATGAACCAGCCGTGTTGTATTAACATTTCCATGTTTTCTCTGTATTTTTCGTTTATTCGGAATATCTCAGAATCTTCCATATAGGCAACAGGTTGCACTAACCCTGGCCATAGAGACCAGAGTTGCCCAGTATTTTTGTGAACTTTCTGCTTTTCGATTGAACTTTTCCACGATGTCGTTAAAATTAAGAGCTTTTTTTCATTGTCTATTTGGTCACGAGTGAAGATATTTATTCTATATTTTTTTATGTCCATGTTGTAAATCCAACTGATATAGTAGACCATAAACAGAGCAAAAACAAAAGAGCATATTTTCAATGGTATTTTAAAGGCCATCTTCGGTTATTTCAGGAATCTGAATAAAAAAAAGTACGTGAGAGAAAATTAGCAAAATGTGAATTAATTTTAGCGATTAAACGTGAATGAAGATTTCTTTTAAAAAATCAGCTTATGGATTTGAATAAAATACAGTCAAGATTTAAAAGTTACATTTACGAATAACTTTCCCTTTATAAACTGAAATACACAAACAATTTCAGGAAAAATTTGAACTCGAACTTCTTCCACCTTATTCGATGACGTAAAAAGAAAAATTAAATAACTGACGGTCTGGAACAAAGGTGGAATATCTCCAGAATTTCAAATATTGTGTTACTACACACACGGTAGTCTAACATTCAGAAAAACTGTATAATACTCTAGAAAAACTAATTCTTCCCAAAGGGATGCAAGTCCTCAGACAGTCGTAGTAACATCACTGAATCTATGCTAGAAGGTACAGCACATGCAAATCCACTATAGGCTACAACTTTCCATACAGTATCCCCGGATACCGTTCTCAAGGGGATATATCGATTATAACTTGTTGTTTCAAGTAAACTAACATGAATAATATTTACCTGTTGGCTGAAATCTGTTTACCTGATATTAAGATCGATGTTGCCATCAATTCTGAAAACCAAAAATAGATCTTTGATGAATAACATGTATTATATAAATGTCAGTAAATAGGAAGACGATTAAAATGGAGAAAACTTTCGTATCAGCAGTTCATGAAGATATTTCGAAAGAATCTACCTGCAGGTAATTATGGTTAGAAGGACTGGCAAATATTCTACCAATACTAGATATGAAGATAGAGCTAGCAGAATAGTATAATAGAGACAAAATATGGAATCCTCTTACAATGACTCTGAAACTGTGTAAACTATATGCCACGTACCAGTTTGTCCATTATTGGGTTTTGGTGTTTGGGTATTTTTAGAAATAACATAACTGGGCAAAGGTACGAAAAGTTCTTAATTTTCAATATAAAATTATATTTTTCATTACATGTCTACAATTTGTCTCTGATTTCCCAGTTTCCCAATTATATAAGAGAATGCTATCAATCAGGTCAGGCCTTTCGACTAAGTACAATGCTGTGAAGGGGAGGCTCAACATATAAGAAGATAGAGAACTATGTTGTCATGAATAGTTAAATTTTGTCAGTTTCAAGCAAGAATCGAAACTGAAGTGCAAATTGTTCTTACCGGGAGTCTCTCCTTGGGTTAAAGTGTTCGTCGAAGCACTTATTTTCTTATACATCCATAAAGACTGATACATCTCAGGAAGGAGGAAGTGAGTAAATTGTCTTGTTCCTACCTTTGCCAAAAATAATGATGAAGAGAGTGAAAACTATTAATGATGATATTAGTGAAATAGTTAAAAGGAACGTATAATATAAAACAGGAGATAAATATACCAATTATGTTTACTTCCAATCATTACTTTTCTAACTGCTAGCAATTCAATAATAAATCGTATTTGTCTGCAACCTTATTGCAATTACTCCAAAATATTACCTTGTCACACATTCTTAAAATAATTATAACGACAGAACGCAATTCGTTAAAAATATTCTAGAAGTGAACGGATTCTAATAATTACAATACTAAAATTATTGAGAAGAAAGAGAAATTTCTACTTTGTCATATATCCTGATCAATATATCTGCAAAATATCCTTCAGTTTCTACCTCATCTGCAGTAGCCAAGGGAATTACTGAGGCCAAAATATGCTCTAGCCTTTTATGTATAGTCCTCTTGTCTCCAGAAAATAAACCTGTTCTTATTTGAGGAATTCCTGATACTTGAGATTATCTCCCCTTCTCATATGGAGCTGGTCCTAGTTACCGTTTTGTAACTATGAAACACCATCTAGGAACAGAGATAATGTAAATAAAACAAGCATTTTTGTTGTGTGATCTTTGATATGCCTATATTTATTCATGCATGTGCACATACAGGTATATCTATCAACCTATCTATGTGTCTGTCTGTCTGTCTGTTTATCTATCTATCTATCTATCTATCTATCTATCTATCTATCTATCTATCTATCTATCTATCTATCTATCTATCTATCTATCTGCCTACTTACATCCCTACCTACCTACCTACCTACCTAAATATCTATCTATCTGTCTATCCCCCCTCTCTGTATATATATATATATATATATATATATATATATATATACACACACAAATGTACAAGCACACACACATAAACGATTATGTAAAGTCACATGTTCCAGTACATATGGACATATACAGACAAACGCTGTACGTTCGCTTCAAGAGAAAGAATCTCATCAGAAAATATGGGTGTAAATACTCTGTTAGATCATAAATGAGTGGAAGGACCGCAGTACGAATACGTTTCTGCGTCGTTACTATTCGCCGAATACGTAAAGCGAGACGCCGTTCATGGTCTCTACGAGCTGGTTGCTCTTATCTTTACACAGAATCACACTCTACATACATACATACATACATACATACATACATACATATATACACATGTACGTAAGTTTGTAGGTGTGGTTATATACAAATACATGTTCATCCTTCTATCCATGTATGTATGCATGTATGTATGGATGGGTGGATAGATGGATGGAAGGATGAACATGTACTTCTGTATAAAATCATATCCACATACATACCCATACATAGACACATATATACACGCACCCTGAAAGAAGCTGTTTCCATCCACAGAACCAGCAAAAAACCTCCAGAACTGGTTTATTAAGTCCGACAAATCTGGATTACCCAGTTGTTTCTTCCTGCTACGATCACATGAAATGAAACAAAAGTGATATTATTAAAAAGGCCTTTCTCTCTCAGTCTTCTTATATTGAAGGATTAAAGTCTTTTATTACTAATGCTCAATGCAAATTTTTGACGGTGTCTTAGATACAACAGTTGTGCTTTAGAGAAATATGTTTATAATTTATTAGACTTGATGAAATATTTGTATGTAATTCATGAATAAAATACGTTTCTGTTATAGAAATTAATTCATAATTTTAGCATGTTCTTTTTTATGGGGTCTTAAAACTCTAATAGAATATCGAAAATAAAGAAAACGAAGCACATATTTAAGAATATCAATTCATTACAGTGGATATCAAGCAACGCTGTACATCGATCAAGTTACTAGTAGCTGAAACAGAGTTGTGTTGTAATATTTTCGTGAAATTTTACACGCGTTTTACGGTCTAGTCAGGAGGAAATGACCTTCTTAAATCCCTCGGGCCAGGTGAAATTGACACAGTTTATGTTGGATGGATTTGGGTGAAGATGATATGACCCTAACTGCTTAAAAAATTCACTCTAGTAGCAATGTAACTCAAAGAAAGGAAGTGAGGTGACATTTCGTCTGTAAACCAGTCACTGGCAATTACTCGGATAGTTTTCTATTGACTTCTAGGGTGAAGGTGTCAAAGTATAACACCACTTCCTCATAGTGACATTTGGTCACTGATCAAGTAGGGGTATAGCCTGTTGAAGTAAAATACAGTGGGACTTTGTGTACCCCGTGACTGTTTCGGTTGCCGTGAAGGCTCAACAGGAATCTCGAAACGAGACGGCTAGCGGGGCTGGCTCCGGTGAATCAAGTCCTCAACAGTGGGTCAGATGGAGGAAGTTGTCTCTGAACCAACTCAACGACTGTGAAGGTGGGTGAAAGCTGCAATGAATCTGTTAACTATAATCGTCTTTGTTCTTCATTCCATTGGACCCAGTTGATGGATTTGTGAAGGACCATATGCTTCTTGAAGTGCAACACTAAATACATGCTAAACAAATTCATTTCGGTGATCAGGGACGGGTGACGGGAGCAGGCATGTGAGTTGCTAGTCAAAAACTAGCACGAAAGCGGTGAATATTCGATTTAGTCGTTCATCTTCGGGTAGAAGCAGAAAGGTGCTCGACAGCTATATTCACGACTGAGCAGTCCTATTTAGGATCAGCTCTGCTCACCCTGAATTGGGAGGGAGCTAGAAAAGTGCCCTAAAAATAGTCTGCTTCAATCCATCCCGCCTGAATAACCGCATCTAGAGGGATCACCATCCATGCGGTCAAAAAGCTTCAAGAAATAAAATTCTGAAATTTGGAACTCAGAACATTCGCAATATTATGGACAACCCAACTTTCGATCGACCTGAGATAGGAACCTCTTTTGTGGCTCGAAAGTTTCGCCGACTCGATTTTGACATCGTCGCTCCGAGTGAGACCCCCAGAGCTGGAGAGAGTCAAGTGAGAGGAGAAAAAGCTAATTACACCTTTTTCTGAATAACCAAGAATCTACAGAGTGAGTTTTGCCATCAAGAATAGTCTACTACCCAAGCTCATCGAACAATCAACCGAGAAAAGTGAACGCCTCATGACTTTAAATTCGCCTTCAAAAGAATTAACGTACCACCATCATCAGCGCTTATGCTCCAACTGTAGACGCTGAAGATGAAGTGAAGGAGAATTTCTATGCCCAACTCAACAACATTGTCTCGCCCATCCCCAAAAGCGATAAAATCATTTTACTAGGAGAATTAAATGCCAGAGTTGGGAGAGATCACAACCTCTGGAAAGCACCATAGGGAAGGAAGGAGGTGGCAAATTCAACGCAAACGGAACACTCTTGACAAAATGTGCAGAACATGACTTGGTGATCACTAACACCTTATTTTGCCAGAAAACCAAACACAAAGTTTCCTGGTAATATCCACGTTCCAAACATTGGCACCTGATTAATTATGTTATTGTAAGAGTCAGAAACCAACAAGACGTCATGAAAACAACTGCAGCCCCAGATGCCGATGTTTGTTGGAGAGATCATCGACTTATTTCATCTATCATGAGAATGATGATACGACCCAAGAGGAAACGTCAAACCGAAACAACACCAAGACTTCGAGAAAGTAGTGAAACTCTGTATAACACTACATGAAAGACTCAGCAGGAAGTGAAACTGTCATTATCTATTAAGGAACACTGTAACCAACGGAAACCCGTCATTGTGGACACCTGCAAATATACCATCGGATTCAAGACCAAGAAACACATCAAGCTTGATTCGATGAAAATGATGAGCAGCTCAAAAAATTTGATGTAGAAAGAAAAGCCTTCGTCGACACCCAAAATGATTAGAGATCCAATGCAAAATGCAAGCTATATCAAGAATGCGAAGCCGAAGTTCAGAAAACCACTCGAAACCTGAAAAACTAATAGTGGAGAGGCAAGGCAAAGGAAATTCCACAACTTGCAGATGCCAATGACACCAGAGGTTTCTTTAATGCCACCCAGACAATCGTCGGACCAGTGGTCAAGCCCCACTGAAAAGCAAGATAGCTCAAGCATCCCCAAGAATAATGCTGAGATCAATTTGAGGTGGAGAAAGCACTTCCAAGAGCTGCTTAATCAAGACACCAATTTTGATAGTGACGTCCTAGATTTCGTCCCACAACAACCCTTTGAAAATTCCTTAAGCAAGTTACAACCCTTGCTGAAGTGAAAGAAACCATCATCACTTTGAAGAACAACAAGGCTGCAGGGTTGGAAGGGATCTCCGCTGAGATTTCCCAGATCGGCGACAGCCTACTCCATTACCAACTGCACCAGCTCCTCATCAAGATTTGGACCAACGAAGAGCTACCATCTGACGTCAGAGATTCAGCTCACATGACTCTCTACAAGAAGACAAGAGAACGATCTGAAAGTGAAAATTTGAGGGGAATCCCTTTTTGGCAACTGTTGGCAAGGTCCTTGCTCAGATTATGAACAACCGCTTAAAACCATTGGCAGCGAAAATTCTTCCGAAGGCTCAAGCAGATTTTAGACCAGGGAACCATTGATATAATCTTCACCTTGCGTCAATTCATTGCGTTGGTACTACCGTGAACAGTATCAACCGCTGCACATGGCTTTCATTGATCTGACCAAGGCGTTCGGTTCCGTGTCTCTGGAACATTCTCTCCACTTATAGACACCCTCTAAAGTACATCCACATTCTAAGACTCTTCTATGATGACATGTTTGCAACTACCCTGGTCGACCAAAGAATATCTGACCCTTTCCAAGTAAAAACGGGTGTAAAGCAGGGATATGTAATCGCTTCAACACTTTTGTCATCTTCATCGCTACAAACCTGCACACGATTAAGGAAGATCTTCCATAAGGGAAACTTCAACTTTGTCCGTATCAGTTCCAAAACCAAGATATCTTCCACCTTCCTGATTGAGTTCCAATATGCAGATGACAATTGTATTGCTGTTCTTTCGGGGGGAGACCTTCAGCAGGTCCAGGTACTGAACGCCTTCAACCGAGCATACAGCACCCTTGGTCTCAATGTCAACTCTAAGAAGACCCATATTCTGTACCAAACACCCCCAAACAACCCAACCAGAAGAGCCGTCAATCAAGCTCAGAGAAACAACTCTCGAGGCTCACATCATCAAGAATCAAGTGAGATGGAGTGGGCATGTTGTTCAAATGTCCGATGACCGTTTACCAATACAGATCTATTCTGAACTGAATGAAGGAAAAGGGAAGAATGGAGGACAGAAGAGATACAGGCATCTGTTGAAGGTTAACATGAAAAAATATAACATCAATTTCAACAACTGGGAAGAAAATGCACATGACCGAAAACTCTGGAAATCCATCATCTGTCAAGGAATAACTACATTGGAGACAAACAAATGTGAAGAACTGGAAGACAAGCAAAAGAGGAATGAGACGCAACTCCAACTCGGACCAGATGTCCACCAAGGAATAACTTACCCAACTTGTAGAAGATGCTTCATGGTCCGAAATGGACTCTTCGACCACCTTCGAGTGCACCAACAACCCAACATGGACTACAACGAAGACCATCATCTTCTGCAATAAGAGCAAGATCATTAGCATATAGTAGTTCCCTTAGCACCCATTTTTTAATTCCTCTGTTATGGCCTGGAGAACTATGATGAATAAGAGTGATCTAAGACCGGATCCCTGGTAAACTCCAGCTTGTACACTAAATTCATCAGTGTACTCAAGGCCGACTCTCACCTTACTGAAAGCATCGCTGTACATGGCTGGAATGGCTCTAACAAGTCACTCCTATACTCCTGGCTTCTTTAGAGGCCACCAGATGAGAAATCGGGAAACCCTGTCGAAAGCTTTCTCCAGATAGACGAAGGCTAAGTACAATGGTTTACTTTTGGCTAAATACTTTTCTTGCAACTGTCTTACTATGTTTAAATGATAATACTGATTGTTTTTATATCTGGAAATTTTAAAATACTCTTGTTACATGAATCATTGAAATATTTTTACAGGGTGCGATGGGTAAACTGTCGCGATGTTATACTTTTAATTTTGCGCGCTGCTTGTTTTTGATTTTGTCGACTACACAGAATAGAAGGGTCAGTTGGGCACCCTCTGAGAGAAAAACAGCACCATGATACAATTCTCTCTGCCAGAAATTTGGGAACGACGTGCTGTACTGCTTGGAATTCGCGCCAGAAGCTCTCTTACGAACATTTCAGATTGTTTGGACGTCAATTTGAGGACAGTGGAGAGGATTCGGAAAGAGATGGATGAGTTTAATGGTGATTACGAACGTACGACAGCTCGCAAACCTCATTCTGATCGTTCTGATAAGAAAATATGTCCTGAATTAGTTGGTGAGATCCAGGCTATGATTGACAAGTCAATCAGGTCCATTGTCAGGGATGAGAAACGGCCAATTTTTATTCCAAGCCATCAAGTACAAGACGAAAGACCGCGCTACGAAGCATTTGAACAAATTAAGACATGCCCTCCAACAGATTATGCTTTGGTTTTCTTCAGATGAGAAAAAATTCTGTCAGGGTGAACACACAGAACAGCCGTTGGCTTGCCGTATTCCCAAAACATATACCGAGGGTGATAAAAATCAAGCACCCAATCAACATCATCGTGTTTGGAATGATCACGTTATGTCTCCATTCATCTTCCCACACAGCCTCATACTCAACACGGAGGCCTACATCAAGTGCCTGGAGGAGGTGGTGCTGCCCTGGGTCAGGAGGATGGCTGCTGGAAGACCCTATGTCTAATAACAGGACTCTGCACCATGCCACATAAGCAGGAGAACCCAGTCATGGCTGTAAGACAATTTCTGCGACCAAATCACCCTAACATCTGGCCACCCAACTCCATGACTGCAACCCCCTTGGTTATTCTGTGTGGGAGGCAGTTGAGCTAGAGATCAACAAACTCCTTGTAACACCAAAGATGAACTGAAGGCAAGGATTATGGCAGCACTCACTAGCTTCAACAAAGAGACCATCTGGAATCTGGAGGATGTGGTTGAAGTCAATGGCGATTTTATCAAATAGTTTATATATAAATTTACTCTTTAATATTTCAAGATATGTTAATGCAACTTTGGTAAATATACCTTTTGAAATGAGATATCAGTGTTATTTTCATTTTTGCGTAATTTAGACGACAATTTATTTACAGCACCCTGTAGATACATACATACATACATACATACACGTATATATATATATATATATATATATATATATATATATATATATATATATATATATATATATATATATATATATAGCCTTAACCCTAACCCACATGTGAATGCAAAACGAAGAGCACTGTATACCAGATTAAGTGCCAAGAAGGAGCTTGCGCGACTATCCCAGAGTCATACATTGGTGAGACTTCTAAGAGCATCAATGATAGGTTTAAAGAACACCTGGATAACTACATTGAAATGAAACCAAACTCCATCTTCTATCAGTATGCTGTAGACTGCCACAAGGGCTCCTTAGGTTAAACTCCTTAAGTTAAACATCTTATCTACACATCCCACTGATGCAATGCAGAGACAATCACTGAAGTTGTCTGTATACAAGAATACAAACCCACTCTCAACCGTAAATCTGAATGGGGTAACACCCAGATTCCACTCGGAAGTGTCCCTCTATAGCTACCCCTTTCTCTCATTTACATGTGGAAATCCATGCATACATGTTGAGATGCATGATACTGAAATACATATATGTAGTTATATATAACCGTATGATCGTACATAGTTTGATACGTATGTGTAGATGTATGTGTGTGTACGTGTGTGTATGTGTTGTGTGTTGTCTATGTTAGTGTATAGTATGTACATGCATGCACGCATGAGTATGTGTGTAGATATATGTACGTATTGTATATGTATGTGTAAAAAAAGATTAAAAAATAATAAAAAAGCAAATTTGAATTTTAACCGTTATCCATGAAAATACTGTCATATATATATATATATATATATATATATATATATATATATATATATATATATATATATATATATGTATTGATGGATATGCGCATATGTGTGTATACTTTAAGATTATACGTATATTTGTGAGTGTGTGTAAGTGTCTATATGATTGTTTGTACTTGTATATATGTATAGGAAAGGTTATATGTCCATATATCTATCTGAGACGTTGTATCCATTCACCGTTAGACAGTGGTGAGAGGGACAAACGCACACATACACACACAGACACGTCTACACACTTACCTAAATAATCACATACATACATAAGTACATACGTATATACTTACATACATACGTACATACATGCGTATAGGCATCCACACATGCATACGCATGTACACATATACATACGCACATACATGTACACATACATACATACATACATACATACATACATACATACACACATACACACATACATACGTACCTGTATATCATAAACTAACTGTTACTTTCTCAGATGCAGCACGGAATTTTGTCAGTGAACAGGTCGCGGTCTTAAAGAGATGAAAATATTTTGGCAAATTAAATTTAAATGTTGAAGTGAATCTAACAGTTTTTGTGTGTTTCTTAAATGGCTTATAAACACCTTCCACGCTGCAATTTTTTTCGTTCCAGCACACGACGTCAGATCAGGTCACTTGCTATGCAAGTATATCTCCGTAATATATATATTCTTTTATTTCTTTCAGTCATTTGACTACGGCTATGCTTGAGCACCGCCTGTAGTCGAACAAATCGACCCCAGGACTTATTCTTTGTAGGCCTAGTACTTATTATATCACTGTCTTTTGCCGAGCCGCTAGGTTACGGGGTCGTAAACACACCAACATCAGTTATCAAGCGATGGTGATGGGGACAAACACAGACACACAAACATATGCATATATATAATTATAATTAATATATTATAATTAAGGGTACCGAAGAGGCACCACTATGCCAGAAATAGCAGTCAAAACTGACTCTAGAATCACATCATGTATTCATATAACACAGGTGAAAAGAAAAATGAACAAAGAAATTAATAAAAACATGAATGGTTAACTCCAGATTGACGATTTCAGTCTTAGTAGTAAAATACTTTGCCTTCGTTAGTGGAAATACACCAGAATTAGTACACAATTACACACACACACACACACACACACACACATATATATATACAACATACGAATACTTAGATAAACGCACGTATACATATACAGGGGTTGGACAAAATAATGGAAACACCTAGCATCATAGCATCATATTTTTGAAATATCTAAAAACTTTAAAAACTTGTTTATTTTTATGTTTTTTGATTTATTATTAGTGTTGCTTAATATGTTTTGCTAAAATTACTGTTACTTTTCAGATATCGTCAGAAAAAGGTAATTAAAATTCATTAAAATGACAGATCTATTGGACTTTCAAAGAGGTCAATTTGTTGGCAGGCGCTAGCGTAAAGAAAATAGCCAAAATGTTTGGTGTATCAAGAAGTACTGTCTCGAAAGGAACGACAGCCTTTGAGAAAGAGGGAAAAACATCCTCGTCGAAACAAAACTCCAGAAGAAAACCAAAACTTTCAGAAAAGGACGGTGGAATTCTTACGCGAATTATCAGAAAGGATCACAAAAGTACAGCTCCCAAAATTACTGCAGACCTTAATGACCACCTCGAGAAACCAGTTTCCACAAAAACTGTTCGCCGAGATCTGCACAAAGCCGGATTTTACGGGAAGACTACAAGCAGAAAACCACTACTTTCAAAAACAAACGTTGCAAAGCGTTTAGAGTGGAGTAAAAACCTACATAATTTGTCCCTAGAGCAGTACGCACAGATTTGACTTCGCTATGTCAACAAACTTCAAAATTGGTAAAAGTTTATCGATTTTTACAGCTATACGCGGGTGCCTCTGAAAGAAAAAGTTGACGAAAATGCAGATAGGGTCATGACGAATCTCCTCCTAAAATTGGAGCGACATGCGTGCTAATTTGTGGACGTGCATAAAGTACAATCACGTACACACACACACACACACACACACACACATACACACACACACACACATACACACACACACACACACACACACACACACACACACATCCTACCTTATATAGATACTGATTTATGATGAATTTTAGAAAAGCAAATAAGGATTCAATATCCTCCACCATCATCACTACAAGAACTGTAGACTGTTTTAGTTGAAGAATGGACAAAAATTTCTTTGGAAACAATTCAAACTTTGTACGAGTCCATACCTCGTAGAATTCAAGCTATAATTACTGTCAAAGGCGATCCTACTCCATATTAAAATTAATTTGTTTGAAATTTTAAGGTGTTTCCATTATGTAGTCCAACCCCTGTGTATATGTGCACGTATATACCAGACTAATTCATTTGTCTGTCTTACACCATTGCTAAATGGTCAAAATATCACATATATATGTATGTAAATATGTATATTTATGTATATGGTTAAGCATGTATGTATGCATACATGCTTGTATGCATGTATGCTCGTAAATTAAGACTCAGTTGATGATTTGCTATTTTGCCTCTCACTGTCTAACGTATGTGTATTACGTGTACACAACAGCTAGAGGAATTTTCGTTAATCGAGGTCAAACCATATTCAGGCTAGAGACATCATTAGTTCTGATTGGACCGTTATGGTCTAAGGATGAGTACCAAGTCCAGACGTGTGAATATCATGAGGTGGCTTTTTCTGTGACGTTTGTTGATGCTTTTGGTCATTTAATTGAAGTGATAGACTGTGGCTTTCGGGCACATAGATGCTGCCCGAGAAATTTTCTACAGTTACGACAACTAGATTACACCAGTAATCACCGATTAAATGATATTACTGATTGATTTTATATCTGGAAATTTTAAAATACCCTTGTTACATGAACCATTGAAATATGAAGTGGTTTTCGAGATTATTTTTGTCGCAGATTTCTTTGTAATTTCTTTTAAAAATGTTCAGAGGTATTATACAAACTCTCTATATAAGTGTTTTGAAAAGGGAAAATCATCTCAGTGGGCAGGTAAAGGCTTTCTACAGTCACAAGTTGGGTGGTGATGGTAAAGTGAGTGTTTATATGTGAGTATTTTCCGTTGTAGTATGTGATCTGGGATGCGATCTTATCTGAGAAGGAATAGCTGATCTTAATGTTATTGGTGTTGAAGTATTTGTACTTGTGTCGGCGGAAAATGTTAGAAGTTTCTGATTACAATATTGACTAAGATATATTGGATTGTGGATTAAACAATCTTGGTTTCTTCCTCATGATTTTCCAAGATATGCGGAGATTATGTTGTATTTGTAGAGGTATTTGTATACTAGCTTATTACCACTACTAAAAGCATTACTAGTTAGCGCAACGTTATAGAAAAATAGATCACGTAGACCATCTCGTCATGTTCAAGTTTTAGAACAAGTTAAAAACAAGAAGTTTCTATCGGATCCAAAGTCTTTTAAAAGGTAACACTTTTAAAAGGTAATTAGGAATAGTTAGCAAGCATATTACCAATGCTTTTAATTTCAAAACTAAAATTACTACAACAATAGAAATAGAGACCACAACAATAGAAATGTGTTGCTGACGTCATTAAGAGGTTTTCCCATTATCGAAACAAGAAACAGATTCATCCAATTCAAAACTGGACTTGATATTAAGAATTTTTATATATTTTCTCAAAAAATAATTAAAAAAGTTAATTAATTTTGTATTGTAAAAGACTAGAATATACAAGATGAAGCTGTACAGTTTAGTTGGAGAATGAATTGTAAATATAGATAATATTCGCATCCCTTCACTTTAACATGCTGGAAATCAGAATTGGCTACAATTTGCAATTTAGACAAGGACAATGTTGAACGCTAGAAATAAGCTGTCGTATTAAGACGAGTCCAAAACGAAGGTAATCAGTTGTTTGTCATCTCTATGAGAAACTATGACATCACCGAGAAGGCCGGACTCATGAGATTATTCATTTTTTTTTCTTGATTTCGGACTAATTTGTCTCTTGAGACGACACATGAGGGTTTCTATTTCAACATGTAGTCTATTTTTTGTCTTATATTTTATTTAACTATAACCTCTTTCATTTATAAGCATATTTTTGTTTTATATTTTATCTGTATACAAACTCTTTCGTTTGTAAACATGAAGGGGTGAGTTTAAGGCGAGGGTTTACCAATAAATAAGAGCTTAGAAATGAATATCTTGTGCGAGTTCCCTTCTTACGTACTAAGGGAGACTAGCCATTTGATAAATAATTATTAATTAAACAACAGGATCGATATAATCGACCAAAACGCTCATGACAGTGCACCAGTATAGCCATAATCTAATAACCGCAACCAGTGAAAGAATGTTCGTTATTGTCAGACCTCGTAAAAGTTTGTGAAAATAAGAATTGTGGAAAGCCAAATATGATACAGTGATAATTTTGTTATCATTCATTTTCTATCAAAATTAAAGGAAAATACAAAGCCCATAAGCCGAAGTTAAATGTATTATTGTCTATGCTTTTAAAATTGTAGTTTGCTTTGCATAGTATTGCTGTATCGCAAGTGTTTTGTCAAATAACTGTACTAAAGCATTAATAGTAAAATGAGGATTAACTTTCCTTCTAGATACTTTGGGACGTAAATTGATAAAACTTTTAGTAAACGGAAACTGGCCCAAACTGTAAAACTGCATTATTACTGAATAGATATTCTTCCTATGTTTCTACGTAATACCATATAAAGTTTCTAACAAACTATATACAATACATATAAAACTTGTATTCATTCATTTAGTACAGACAGCCATTCTTCATTGTTATCTTTTCTCTTGTATTTCTTATTTTCCTTTTGTATATGCATTGTGCATGTCTCTTGCTTCTGATTTACGATTTATAAAATCAGAATATAGCAGTTATTCCCCAGGTTTTAGCAGCTTTTACGTTTATATCTTCTATTCCGTTATTTTGCATTCCTGGGAAAATATTTATTGCGTCGTATTGTAGTATTGCTTGAATCGAACAACAGTTTGAGAAGTAAAACAGATGTTGCATTAGAATGAGAATAACGGGGTTTAAAATTTATCGATGGTATTTCTAATGACATGAGGAAATGAAAGATTCTGTAAAATGTAAATCAATCTAGTAATGCGAGTGGGGTCGATGTGAGAGGTTAGAAAAATATGTAAATATAGCAAAACAGGAAAATGAATTGTTCATATGTCCCTGCTCAAATGGCAGATGATGAGTAGAGACCTAGCTTAAAAGATTAAGAATTAATCTCGAGTATAACCACCGATGAAATGAATCATTTATGTTTCAGGTAAATGCTTGATATTAAGAATTTTTATAAATTTTCTCAAAAAATGATTTAAAAGTTAATTAATTTTGTATTGTAAAAGAATAGATTATGCAAGATAAATCTGTACAGTATTAGTTAGAAAATGAATTGTAAATATGGATAATGATTCGCATATTTTCATTTTTGATCGTGCTGTTTTGTTCTAATGGTATTTTGATCTCACCGGTAAAGCACTCAATCAATAAGCTACTGTTGCTATTGTAACGAAGATGATCATCAGCATTTAGCTTTCTTTCAGGTTGAATACTGACAAAAGCGAAGATAATTCAGAACAAACATTTAGCAAGAAATAAATAAAATGTAGGTACCCCATGGAATTAAAAGTCAATTAATGTAGATGAATATCTGTTTTTGTGAAGATCTGAATACTTATGTTCTAAATAAAATGTATGAATAAAACCATTTAAGCTCTTGTGAATTATCATTACTTTAAAATTAATTGTTACTTCTTCGGATCTTATTTTGTCTCGATTTCTGTTCAATATATATCATTAAATTTTGTGTATGTATGCATATGCAGATTCAATACAAAGAATATGCTTTCATTATCATACCAAGTACTAGCATAATTGAATTGCAAAGCAAAGTAAATCCCATACACAGTAATATCTTAGTTTCATATTTTAACCAATATTTCGTTGGTCCTGATTTTCGCCTTACTCTTCTGGAGTGCTACAATTATAACAATTACGCGTGTCTGAGTGTGTATGTATGTACACGCACACTCACTCTCTCACAAGCACATAAGTTAAAGAGAGCAAAGAGAAATAACTTAGTGATATGAAATGGGCAATAAAACACAGTTATATAAAATCATGCAATAATTAATTCTCCATTTATTGAGCTTATCTTCCCTTCAAGAAAAGAATAAACCAGCTCGAAATTAGAAGGGGAGATAAGGTCAAAAATTAAATATTCTTCGAAATTGACATGCTATTAAAGAAAAGAATGTCTAGATACATAAGGACAACTGTGTTTCTGCTTCAATATGTGTCATCAACACAGCAAGCGAAATATTTAGACATCTATACAAAGAACAGAAAGCATTTACGCACCGGGGCAATTTTCAGAATTTCAATGAAAATGAGCCATGAGAAAGATTCCGGGTGCGGCAGAAGTAACGCCTTTTCAGATAATTCTTGATTCATGAGATTATCTCCCCCTTCCTATTCGGAACAGTTGCCATAAGACAGTTGTTTGATCTTCTCTCGTTTTGAGTTTTCTAGTTTCTAATTGAGTTTCTTTTTTATTTCTTAAAACTTCCGAGACTTTTTTCATTAGCTTATTATTCGTTTCTTTAAGTAATGCAATAAATTTGTGTTCAATAAAAAATTACTTAATAATCATTTACCTACTATAAAAGACTACAAAAAGGATGTTAATTCTGTCGCTCCCTGTATATCAAACATCACACAAGATAAATTCTTGATTTTATTAAAATTATTTTTCCTTCAAGAGAAGAACAAACTACTGTCTTATGGCAACTGTTTCGAATGGGAAGGGGGAGATAATCTCAAGAATCAAAAATTATCTGAACTTATCACACCATTTAGGAAACGGCAGTTTGCTTATCTGAAGACAAGAAGATAGTTTCAATAAATCAAGAATTATCTTATATGGTATTTCTAATACATTTATTCATCTTTATTGCACGTACACGCAAATGTGCGAGAGAGAGAGAGAGAGAGAGAGAGAGAGAGAGAGAGAGAGAGAGAGAGAGAGAGAGAGAGAGAGAGAGAGAGAGAGAGAGAGAGAGAGAGAGGGAGAGAGAGAGAGAGAGAGAGAGGGAGAGAGAGACAGAGAGAGAGAGAACAAACAAATAAGTAACATTCAACAAAATTGGCTGTTATGAAATGAATATAGTTAATAGCAGTTTGACCTAGCTTCATATTACTAAAAGACATATCTATTGCACCAGATATTCAGAGAGAAGTAGAAAGAATTAAAAAAAAAAAAGAATTCAAAATGGTTTTTAGATCTCATTTAGGAATCCGTTCATGCTACGATGTTGTTTTCGTTATCCTAGCGACATCAATAATTTTATTGTTAGGTGTACAGGATGTTGATATACATTGCAGGCATTCTGCAGGATGATATGTTTAGCTAATCAATTCATTTACATTGGATACTACTCATGCTATGTAGGCTGCTAGTCATCGTTTTGTAATGTGGGATGCGCCTGTGACAACTTTGATCACGAGGATTTGAAGACGTTAAGCTACAAATGAGTTTGCGTGACCGATATGAGTAGGCTGTGGTTTATAGAGCAACAATAATCTCTATAGCTTAAAACTGTGTGTCGGCCAAATAGCTCTAGAAAAAGTATAATCAAAGCAAAGTGGTGGACAGGAGAATAGGAAGGCTTAACTAGTTAAGGCAGATCATAAGTCTTCCTCTCTACCCTTGCGCCTCTATTAATTTTCCTTTTTACACTCTTCTTCTTCCGAAAGCGATGCTTTGCTGCACTTTAGGATATTCTCCTTTGCACACACCTACGCTTGTATACTGATTTCTATACTCAAACACACTTTACAATGTTCATCTCTACCTTGTTAGCGTCCATTATAATTTTGTTAATAACTTCATAGCTATCCTTTGTCTACTATGATTTAAGGGCTTCTCTGGAATAGACCAGCGTAAATCAATATCATCTGCACCCTAAATCTTTACATCGGTCTTCTTTTGATTACGGCCGCAAGATTAATCGCTATAAGATTAAATGTTAGGGGAGATTTAATATTTAATCTTATAGTGAATTTTTATTTCTTGTGTAGATAGCTCACATCTTATAATAAATAACTAGCTCCCACTCAACTACCTCATCCTTTTCCATCCTTTCTTGTCTTCCTACTTTTACACCTGTCACTGTAACGCCTCTTTTACTCTTGTCTTTCGTTTCGGTTTATTAAACATATACTTATAACCACTGTTCTCTACTAAGCTACTCCTCAGTGTCTTCTGACGACGATACCGTGACTTTGCCCAATAAGTGTTTCAAAATTTGACCCTCTTTACGCACTTGGGCTTCATTGTATAACATGCACTGTCATAGCGCACGTCATTGATTATCCAAAAACAGCTGTACAGATAGACGTGATTACATCACATATTTGGATAAGAAACTTCCTATGTAAATAAATTCCATGTACCTGCGATTGTTTGTCTGCTTCTATCCATGCATTACACCCCCACACACAAATACACACACATGCCCTATATATGCTAATGTATATATATATAATATAAAACTACATATGCTTATATATATATATATATATATATATATATATATATATATATATATATATATATATATATATATATATATATATATATATATATATATATATATATATAAATATATATATATATATGTATATATATATATACATATATATATATATATATATATATATATATATATATATATATATATATATATATATATATATATATATATATATATAAATATATATATATATATGTATATATACACACACATATATCCATACATACACACATGCACATACACATACATACATACATACATACATACATACATACATACATACATTCATACATACATACATACATACATACATACATACATGCATGTATATATCTGCCCCTGAGGCATGATATAGTTGCAAAGAGTATTTACAGGAAGGATTGCCTTGACGCATACATCAAAAGCTTGTTAGAACCAGCAGGATTCACACTTTTAAAAACAAGGAATTCTGGTAGAACACTCCTATAAAAACGTCAGCTCGGTGCAAGCACAATAGACTTGATATTGTTCAATAAGACAAGGAAAAGAAAGTCATGCACAGTTGTAGAGGTCAGCTGCCCAGCAGACGATAATGTACAATTTAGGAAAAAGAGAACATTTGTGGCGAATTAATGCGGAACTTACAGTTATTGTAGGCTGACTATGAATTCTCATTTGTACCTACCATCATAGGTGCATTAGGTTATGTATCAACAAATTTGCACAAAAAACATAGAAACACTTGGTTTCACAGAAAAAGAGCGAAAGAAACTGACGTGGATTCTCCAAATCCAATCTGTTAGTGGCACAGTGCAGATTCGTAAGACATTTCGGAAATTCTGTATGTGAGATTCTTATGTGAATGGATGCACATACACGAGTACAGGCGTCGACAGTTAAACCAACATACCAGCTCAGCCACATGATCACAAACACGAAGAACTCAATTCAGAATGTTTTGCTATTTTGTTAGCAACCAGCTTGAACTCTCTCAAGAAAAATTAATCTATACTCAAAGAAAAAATCATACATACATACATACATACATACATACATACATACATACATACATACATACATACATACGTACGTACGTACGTACATGCATACATACCTACCTACCTACCTACCTACCTACATACATACATACATACATACATACATACATACATAACATACATATATATACATACAAACATACATACATACATACATACATACATACATACATACATACATACATACATACATACATGCATACATACATATATATATGTGGTGTGGTCTGTGCAGGCCTGCATGAATATATATATACGTATCTCTGAATCTCTGAGTTAGTCTTTGGCAATGCACAAATATGTGTGGCTCTGTATATAAATATATTTATACATGCACGTGCTTGTAAGTATGTATGTGTACAAACACACACACACACACACACATGCACACACACATGCACACACACATGCACACACACACACACACATCTTTTTTATCTTTTTACTTGTTTCAGTCACAAGACTGCAGTCAAGCAGGGACATCGCCATGAAGGATTTTGGGAGAACAAATATGCCCCAGTACGTTTTTGAAGCCTGGTACTTTTCTATCAGTAACTTTGCCGGACGGCTAAGTTATGGGGACATAAACACACCAGCACCAGTTGTCAAGCGGTGGTGGTGGGCAAACACAGACACGAAGACACTCACACACATACACATATATGTAAGACAGGATTCTTTCATTTTCCGACTACCAAATCTACCCATAAGGCTTTGGTCGGATTGAGGCTATATCAGAAGACACTTGCCCAAGGTGCAATGCAGTGGGATCCAACCTGGAACCATGTGATTGCAAAGGCATGGCCGCGTCTATATACATATATACATACAGGATTAGCTGGATCCATGTATTGTAATTAAACTTACGTATATGTATACATATATATATACATATATGCATATATATACATATATATATATATATATATATATATATATGAGAGTATTGTAGTTCGCTTGTTCCATTGTGTATTGTTTGTAAAATATAATGTCTTGAATGGCACAACAATGCACTATAATAACAACAAAGGACTATAATAACTGTTATAATTTAATAATCCATAGTCTGATATAATATTTTGAAATACAAAAATTCCTTCTTCAGATATCCCTACGAATTGATCGAGTCACTGCTATAATCGGTTTTCCAACGGGTTTTTTTTCCCCGGAAGCGTCTCTGCAGTGGTCTCACGAAGCGTCTTCTGGAATTCCTCGTGAGAAGTGCGTGAGGACGGACATGTCTCAAAGCTCATGTGTGCTGGCACATCCGTAGCGCTGTTTCTAATTTATGTATTATATGTGCAGCTTCCTTTTTCTTTCTTTCTTTTTTTTTTAAATAATACACGAGCATATTATCAGAAATGAATCTACATGCATCTAGATGTAGCTAAATAATATATTGACTGCCAACCTCCAGCCTGTTGTTAATTTGGGGCCCTAAGTCTTTCTATAAGGATAACTTCCTTAATTCTTAGATTATCCAAATTTCTTTCATTGGCTTCAATTTTTGACTGTTATGCGTTTGTCGGTGTTCTAGCATCTGTCTAGACGTTTTCTGAAGGAGGAGGTTCTCGTGTTCAGATGTTGTTTGATGCGAATAGGTAACGGTCTGGGTGTGCCACCCACGTACAGCTTGTTGCATTTGTTACACAACATTTACCCCTTGGCATAAATCTGTGTCACAGATGGGGCAGTTTGCTAGTGTGCATTGATTGCCGTCCCTTGCTCGTTTCTTTGCGAGGTGTCTTCTCAGAGAGGGACCGGAGAGAGCTAGCTGTATGTCTAGTCCTTCTCTTCTTATTGCTCTTCAGATGGCTGTAGTTATCCTCTCGTTAAAATGGGGTATTTTAAGGAAGCATGTGTTGCTGGGATTTCTGTGTGTCGGCGTGTTTGTCTTCTTGGATACTTAAGCCGATTTACAATGGATATAGGGTACCCGTTGGTTTTCAGTATCTTTAGGAAGCGTGTAGTGTGGGTCACCTTGTTCTCTGTCCTGCTGCACTTGCTCTGGATGCGTGCAAGTTCATTTCTGGCGTATTCTATTTTGACACCGAGTGGAAGGTCTGAACTGTACAAGGGCTGAACTGAACAAACATATCTCTACTGGCTGCAGAACTCGGTATGGATCTCTCCTTCTTCTGTTACTTTCGATTGGAAGTCAAGTTGCGATAGTAATCCAGTGTTGTCGGGATGTTCTGTAGTGAACCGTATGTTCATGTCCTTGTTGAACGTCGTGAATATTCTGTCAGCCTCTGTACGGGAGGATGTGAGTATGAGGATGTCATCTATGTACCTGGTGAAGAAGGCGCACGAGCGGCTGAAGTTGAGTGCTTGACGTTCCAGATGGTTCATATAGGTGATGGCTAGTAGGCCCGAGAGACTAGATCCCGTGAGGAGACCTATTGTCTGTTTGTATATGTGATCATGGAAAGAGAAGTAGGTGTTGTCCACGATGATGGGCAATAGTTGATGTATATCAGCTACAGCAAGTCCGAAGCAGTGGATGTCGGACGCTACTATGCAATCAGTCAATAGGTTGACTGCCGAGTGTGCTGGTACCGTTGTGTACATTGAGACAACGTCAAGACTAAAGGCATATCTGTTTTGCTTGAGTTGGTCTGGGCGTATTTGGCGCAGTCTTTAGATGACTTCGTCGGAGTTCTTGACGTGCCCAGGAAAGTTGGAGAGTATGGGTTTCAGGATGTGTGAAAGTAGCCAGGATATTTTATATAGAGGTCCTTCCATGCTGGAGACGATGGGTCTAATCTGGATCGTATTGCTATCCTTGCGTGTTTTAATGGGGTGATAGAATCTGGGTAATCTACTGTTCCTTGTGATGAAGTTGCTCTTGTATTTGCTATGTAGTTGTCTCAGTCTATAAATGTCAGTCTATGCAGTGTTAATTCGGTCCTCAATCCTGGTCGCAGTTGTATCTGTCGCTTCAGAATATAGTCTGTCATTGCGTAAATGTTCTAGTGCCAATCTATCATATATTTCAGAAAAAAGTCACGCAGATTTCTTTCCCTTTATCTGATGGTAAGTAGATAAGGCTTTTGCTTCTTAGTTTTGTTAATGTATTATGTTGCGCCTTGGTTAAGTTTGGTATTATTTGGAGATAAACTGTCAAGTTTGGAGATAGACTGTTTCAGTTTGGATAGTTTGTGGTTCAGTTCTTGGTTGGTTAGGGGTGGGTGAAGTGGTTGGTCTAGTTGGTATGTGGGAAATTTGCTGATTGTGTTGTTGTTCTTCTTTATCACCGAGAGCCATTTGAGTTGGTAGGCTGTTCGACAAAAGTTGGCTTCCAAGTCGAATAAGATTTTTTCGTTCGGCTGTAGGCTCAAGATAAATTTAGAATATGCGGGGTTTTATTCACTTGTGATCTAAACGAATGGGTACGCTGAGCAAGTGCTATAGTTGGTCGACTGTTAGGTTCCAAGATCACAACTAAGGTTGGATCTATGGATCCATATTAGTGTTTCGTTATAGCGGGTATATATTATATCAGAAGAAAACTCAAAACCAAGGCTGAATGAGGGTCTCAAACCATTTATAATAATCTAATTAGGGTCAGGTGAATTTAAAGTCTTATATATATATATATATATATATATATATATATATATATATATATATATATATATATATATATATATATATATATACATATATGCATATATATATACATATATATATATGTATACACATATATATATATATATATATATATATATATATATATATATATAATTGCAGCGTGGAAGGTGTTTATAAGCCATTTAAAATAACACACAGAATCCGTTAGATTCACTTCAACATTTAAATTTAATTTGTCAAAATATTTTCGTCGCTTTGAGACCGCGACCTGTTCACTGACAAAATTCTGTGCTGCATCTGAGAAAGTAACAGTTAGTTCATGATATATACGTACGTGTGTATGTATGTATGTATGTATGTATGTATGTATGTATGTATGTATGTATGTGCGTGTACATGTGTGCGCGTATGCATCTGTGTACATGCGTATGTATGTGTGCATGCCTATACACATGCATGTATATATGTATATATGTATGTATGTGAGTATGCACGCATGTACACAGATGCATACGCGCACACATGTACACGCGCATACATACATACTTACATACATAATACATACATACATACATACATACATACATACATACATACACATGTACATATATATCATGAACTAACTATTACTTTCTCAGATGCAGCAAAGAATTTTGTCAGTGAACAGGTCGCGGTCTCAAAGCGACGAAAATATTTTGACAAATTAAATTTAAATGTTGAAGTGAATCTAACGGATTCTGTGTGTTATTTTAAATGGCTTATAAACACCTTCCACGCTGCAATTGTTTTCGTTCCAGCACACGATCTCAGATCAGGTCACTTGCTATGTAAGTGCATCTCCGTAATATATATATATATATATATATATATATATATATATATATATATATATATATATATATATATAAATGAGAATGTGTGTGTGTCTGTCTGTCTGTCTGTCTGTCTGTCTTTCTGTCTGTCTGTGTGAATCCCTACAACTCGAGAACTACGCAACCAATTTCATTCAAACTTTACACATGCCTTACTTAGGGTTCCAGTTGTGTTTTAGTAAAAAAAAATTATTAACTTCTTGCAGAGTTCGAGCACACGGCAAAATAATATCTCCTCCACTATTTAAGTATTACGTGTCAAAAGTGAAACAAAAACACTCATGTCAAATACTTTCACTTAAAAAATGAAACTATTCCACTAACTGAAACAATCACATTTCGATACTGTAGTGACAGATACTTTCACAGAGAGAGAAAGAGAGAAAGAGAGAGACAGAAAGAGAGAGAGAGAGAGATGTATATGTATACATATACATGTATATGTACACCATTTCGATACTGTAATGACAGATACTTTCAGAGAGAGAGAGAGAGAAAAAGAAAGAGAGAAAGAGAGAGAGAGAAAGAGAGAGAGAGAAAGAGAGAGAGAGAGAGAGAGAAAGAGAGAGAGAGAAAGAGAGAGAGAGAGAGATGTATATGTATACATATAGATGTACACGTATATGTATATATATATAGATCTATACATACATGTATATGTATACATATGTGTAGATGTATATATATATATATATATATATAGATGTACATGTAATATGTACACATATATACATATATACATGCATACAGATATCTATACATATATACACCCATCACACACACATACACATGCACACAAACACACACAATAGTCATTTGTTTTCTTATCCAAAACTACGTCAAAAGTACTGAATGGATCTTTATGAAATTTGGAAATTATATTCTTTGCATAACGGCCATAACTCCCATGAAAATTCATATATTTTTGATGTTGATGAAATTTTAACCCGAACATAACAGATGAGCATTATTTAGAAAATGATGTCACACGTTATCGAGGCTACCATTCTTTCTGGATGTGCAAAAGGGGATGACGTCTTTATTCCAAGAATTCCTCTTACTCCATCAGGAGCAGATATTCCTTTTACATTCAGAAGACTACAATTCCCCCTTCGTGTGACTTTTGCCATGTCCATAAACAAATATCAGGGTCAAACACTGTCTGTAGCTGGTCTTCTCTTGGAAGAGCCCTGCTTATCACATGGACAACTGTATGTTGGCTGCTCAAGAGTGGGCAGCAACAAAAAACCTATTTGTATATGCTCCACAAGGGAAAACAAGGAACATAGTTTACAATGAGGTGTTATAATCACAACAGCAAGAAAGTATGTACATGATCACCTTCTTTTACGAAACTTCATTGACTTTCATATATTTATATTGATATACATATATATACGTGTGTTTGGGTGCGTGTGTGTATATACATCTCTATATATAAAGATGATGCGTAGTCTAGACGGCGTTTTTAGATTTCATTATTCTCTTTATTTCTGCTAGTATATATATATATATATATATACATATATATATACATATCATTATAAATATACAGGGATTAGCAATTGAGTTGCTTCTCCAACATACTGAAAATTTAGAAATAGCAGTCAAAGAACTACTGATTCCAAACTACAAATTTTCTCTAAAGTGGATGGCGATATTTATGGCACACATAGAACAAAAAACCGGAGGGAAAAGCGTAAACAAGCCAAGCTTTTAGTTAATTGGATACGAATCGTTTCATGGTTAAGTGAATAGAAATTTCACTATTCCAATCTTCAGCCTCAATATTCTGATAAATTTGAAAGTGTCTCTAAAAAAATTCACGGTAATCTTTGGCCATGCGACACCAAAAATCAACGATAAGAAAGGCACTTACGAATTCATCGGCTAGCGAGTTCAGGCACCTCACCTCAAAGAAATCTATTCCATGTGCGTCACAAATAGTCCCGTATGAAAAAAAGTTCCGTGTCGAAACTGGATTACGGTTTAGCCATCTAACTTAGAGATATCAAATATAAATATACAAGAATAAGGGCAGAGAATCGTCAATTAATAATAGAATTAATAATTAACAATTCTGCCAAGTAGTTCAGTATGAAAAAAACCTTTATCGGTAAGACTATTTATCATTATAAATATACAGGGATTAGCAATTGAGTTGCTTCTCCAACATACTGAAAATTTAGAAATAGCAGTCAAAG